>NW_020174427.1:1790839-1838311 GCF_003031525.2 Neophocaena asiaeorientalis asiaeorientalis
GGAACATTCTCCAGGATAGATCATATCTTGGGTCACAAATCAAGCCTTGGTAAATTTAAGAAAATTGAAATCTATCAAGTTATCTTTTCCGACCACAATGCTATGAGACTAGATATCCATTACAGGAAAAAAATTTGTAAAAAATACAAACACATGGAGGCTAAACAATACACTACTTACTAACCAAGAGATCACTGAAGAAATCAAAGAGGAAATCAAAAAATACCTAGAAACAAATGACAATGAAAACACGACGACCCAAAACCTATGGGATGCAGCAAAAGCACTTCTAAGAGGGAAGTTTATAGCAATACAATCATACCTCAAGAAACAAGAAACATCTGAAATAAACAACCTAACCTTATACCTAAAGCAATTAGAGAAAGAAGAACAAAAAACCCCCAAAGTTAGCAGAAGGAAAGAAATGATAAAGATCAGATCAGAAATAAATGAAAAACAAATGAAGGAAACAATAGCGAAGATCAATAAAAATAAAAGCCGGTTCTTTGAGAAGATAAACAAAATTGATAAACCACTAGCCAGACTCAACAAGAAAAAAATGGAGAAGACCCTAATCAATACAATTAGAAATGAAAAAGGAGAAGTAACAACTGACACTGTAGAAATACAAAGGATCATGAGAGATTACTACAAGCAACTATATGTCAATAAAATGGACAACCTGGAAGAAATGGACAAATTCTTAGAAAAGCACAACCTTCCAAGTCTGAACCAGGAAGAAATACAAAATATGAACAGACCAATCACAAGCACTGAAATTGAAACTGTGATTAAGAACCTTCCAACAAACAAAAGCCCTGGACCAGATGGCTTCACAGGCAAATTCTATCAAACATTTAGAGAAGAGCTAACACCTATCCTTCTCAAACTCTTCCAAAATACAGCAGAGAGAGGAACACTCCCAAAATCATTCTACGAGGTCTCAATCAAAGTCTTTTAAAAACTGCAATCCCTTTATTTTTTGCCATATCACATATCCCCATCCAATGACACCTATGTTTTTACTTATTTGTTGTATTATCTTCCTCCCTACCCCTGGCCCTTAGAATGTCAGCTCCATGAGGGCTGGAATTTTTACTTCTTCAAGTCACTGCTGCTTCCTCAGCCCCTAGAAGCATGGAACCTCATTTAATTGTTGAATGAAATGAATTGAGTGTGGCCTATGGAATCTTCCTAAGGTGAACATTTTGAAACTCTTAAATTGAAAACTGTATCTATTTTACAGGGCCAGCTTTAGGAAAGAATTAGGAGTGACCAACATAGTATATTTTAAGAAAGAAAGAAAATCCATTAGTCCAAAGTGTCACAGTAAGTAAAGTCTACCTTTACAAGTTCATTGTCTGGGGTTCTTCTGAAAACGTTTCGAATGTGTGTTACAGCAGTCTTGCCGATTTGAACTGAGCTGGTGAAGTGGAAAAAGCATGGAGGTTGAAATCAGACTATAGATTTCCATGTCAATGCGGCCAGCAAGATATTTAACCTCCCTAAGTTTCCTAATCTATAAAAGGTTGATAATTAGTTGCTTAACTTTATAAACTTGTTATGTGACTTACACTGGTTTAAGTGAGGATCAATTGAGTTTATGAGTGAAGCACTTGGTAAAACGTAATACATATTCTAACTAAATGTAAAGTCTCACAAGGAGTAACATAACAGATGTTTCTTTTAAAGTTATCACCAAAAGAGCAAAAGTTAAGTGAAATTTAAAGAATAGAAGAGAAAATCAAATTTAATAGAAAGTATGGACTTAAAATGTCAAATTAATACCAGTTTCCTTGAGCTTTTCATTTTTAAGCTTTATGAAGCAAATCTGTAACAAAATCTACAGAAAATAATGTGGTATGACTGCCAGTGGGCACATATTAAGAATTTCCAGAGGAGGGAAAAAGTTTTCAACATCACATGTACTAAAAGAGCAAAGCCCAACAATCCTGACAAGCCGCCCAGAAAATTCAGTGGAAACAAGCATTTATTTAACGTCAAAGAAGCAGCAATGACTAGCTGGTTGATAAGGAAAACAAAAAACAAAAAAAAACTGCAAAGTCAAAATTCTCTTGCTGCCTTTTTTTCTCATTTATGTAAGTTTAAATGACTTCTTTCCTTGGACTATTAGAAGTATACAATCTTCTAGAGGGCAGTCAACCTTCATTTAAAGGGTAGGGAATGACAGACAGATGTTCAACAGTCATCCAATCCTTATAATTTGCATTACAAATCAGAGACCCTGAGAACAGAAGAGGTCTGAGCGCCCAGTTGAACTCCCTTATTTTACAGAGGAAGAAACTGACACATCGGCAAATTAAATGGCTTTCCCAGCTCTCATATTCATTCATTAAAAATAGACACCAGAGTGTTTCATGTAATATGGAAATTACTTTTTTAAGGAAAAAATAATTTTCCTCCCTAGCCCAAAGGAATTAAATACACTGGATTAATGAGTTAAATAAACGCCCAGATGGCTTTCTCAGGATCTTTTATGAGAGGCTTCTAAAGCTCCTTCATATTTCAGTAGGGGTTTTCGTATAAGGGAGAGTAACACCCTTTTCCTCCCTTTCAAGTTGAAAATCCTGAGGCTCACCATTTTAACATAGATACAAGTTATAATTACGTGCCTCTCTTGGGACAGTCCAAAGACCCTGTATATGTAAATATATGTAAAAGACCCACCCCGAAAAGTATTTTCTTACCTTTATTGTGACTATATGTAAAACAACCCTCATCTTTAAGTGACAAACTTTTTTTTTTTTTTTTTTAATGGTACGCGGACCTCTCACTGTTGTGGCCTCTCCTGTTGCGGAGCACAGGCTCCGGGCGCGCAGGCTCAGCGGCCATGGCTCACGGGCCCAGCCACTCCGTGGCATGCGGGATCTTCCCGGACCGGGGCACAAACCCGTGTCCCCTGCATCCGCAGGCGGACTCTCAACCACTGCGCCAACAGGGAAGCCCTAAGTGGCAAACTTTGACCTTCTTTTAGAGAGAAGCTCTTGCTTCCACCTGAATTCACCATCCTTTTAAATTTCAAATTATTCGGTGATCAGCATCACATATGCTGGAAGAGACGCCAAAAAATTCAAAGGGAGATGATTTAAGAATAATAAAACAACCTACACGAAGCAAATAATAAAACTAACACCCAGACTCATAATTCCCAAGTGTTTGGATACCATTTACTATTAAAAGAGTTTTCCTAATAATGCTAAGGAAAACCAGAGCTTTATATCAGCTACCCAGGCAGACGCTCACACATAGCATGAGGCTTCAGAGAAGCCTAAGATGGCCCTAAATATCACAATTACACCTGCTAATTAACAGCTTACTACGTGCTAAGCATTCTACCATCTTGTTAGCCCACCTAATTCAAACAGCAACCCTGCCAATTGGAAATATCACCCTCATTTTTGAGATGAGAATCAGAGAGGTCAGTCATTTGCCCAAGATCACCAAGCTAAGATGTTATGGAGCCAAGATTTACACCCTGATCTCTCTAACGCTGAAGCCAGAATTCCTTCTCCAGAGACACCGTGTGACTTTTCCCCTTCTAGCCTGAAACTGGGACCGTTGTTCGTTCTCCTTAAACATCTTCAGGAGATGGCTGTTTGATCTGAGACAATGATGCACTCTGTAGCTAATATATTAACTCAGATGAGCATCTCTGATTAACAATTACTGTCATCTAATAGAAAGTAGACTCTGTGGGAAGAAGTCAAAGAATAGGGAGGGTTCACCTGTGCCCAACAAAGCAGGGAAAATGAAAGGATTGGGGGGCTGGCTGGGCTCTGACAGTATGACGGTGATATCCAGATAGCAAGACACCCCCACCCCATCAGATGTATTTTTCATATTTTGAACTAATAGAATAAGTTACAAAGAAGTTCTACCCAAACCATTCTATTAAAAGAGCTCTTCTAAAAACACATTTGGGAAAACTCACAAGTGAATATACAGAAGCCTGTGGATAGGAAGAGACTCAAAGGACTTGATGATACTATCCCTTAGGAAGAGTTAAGGAATATTCAGGAAGTCCTGGTTGATTAACATTGAGTCTGTAGAGCTCATTCATTGAGCCAATATAATCAAGCACATATTACACGCCTGTTCCCAGATATGGTTTCCATCTACCACGTCCCCAGACTATATCAGGGAAACCAGAAATGTCATCTTTGGCCAGAATAGTTCATGGACTGTCTTTGGCACGGAGCTTTTTGCTGTTCTGGTTCTAGGTGGGTAAGAAGTTGGCCTGTGACTTCAGAGTTGTAGAAATAGAGTTTTTAGGACCAGGGAAGACCTGCGAGGATGGAACAAAGTTGCTTCAGGGCTAAAAGAAGCTATGCCTCCCTTAAGTAGGGCAAGGAGAAGGGTGGGTGGGAAAAGCATCTAATCTTCTCTGCTCAGAACACAGAATATTCCTTTACGGGTGCTTCCTAACTTCTCTTTTAAGAGTAAAAAGGCAAGTGGGGTGTAAGCCTGCTGAAAAGAAAATGGATGACTTGCATGTTCCAAATAATATGTTTTCCAAAGATTCCGAGTACATACAGGTTTTTCAGAGCTATATCATGATAGAAAAGCAGGATATGCTATTTTTGACTAAGAATGGAGTACAAGGAAAGTTATCAGAGATGGTGAAAAACTATGTGGAAAATTATCCCAGAAGCAACATCATACCTAGCAAATTCGACCTGGAGTAAATCTAATACCACCCTTCTCTATACGACAAAATTATCTTATTGGTTAGAATTATAAAAGGAAACAGTGGCCAGAAGAGGGGAATAGGCAGAGACACTTTTATTTTATTGAACTCAATATGTATATGTAATCATGCCAATAAAAAATAAAGAATAGGGCTTCCCCGGTGGCGCAGTGGTTGAGAGTCCGCCTGCTGATGCAGGGGACACGGGTTCGTGCCCTGGTCCGGGAAGATCCCACATGCCGCGGAGCGGCTGGACCTGTGAGCCATGGCCACTGATCCTGCGCGTCCGGAGACTGTGCTCCGTAACGGGAGAGGCCAAAACAGTGAGAGGCCTGCGTACCGCAAAAAAATAAATAAATAAAAGTAAAGAATAAAAAAGAAAAGAAATTGCCATTCAAAAAAGGGGGAAAAGATGAATCAAATACGCTTTAATGACTTTAATGTATTTTTTTAGAATAAAGAGGGAAAAACTTATCTACATATTAGTCTATCTTTATACATGATTAATGAACATGAATTTACCTTATATATAATGAATATTATTACAATAACTGAATAAGCAAATTTCAATAAATGAAATGTCTGAAAAAGGTACAATTTTGGTAAACTACTAAATCATATTGATGTGATATTGTATCTTTTTGTTCCTTCTTTAGTTTTAAAACAGGAATTTTTAAAAATAAATTTTAATTTTAAAGTTGCTATTCAAATTCAATAAAATATGTCATGTATAAGTTAAAATTCACACTTACAAATACAAATTGTACCCCTTGTGATTTGCACTGTTTCAAATTTTAAATACAAACAGAATCTCCAAATGGTCACAAAGAGTGACATGTTGAAGTAGATTTCTTCCTCTGTGCCATCATTGTGGTTATATCACTGTTGACTTCAAATCTATGATTTAAGCACAGACGTGTGGCACCAGAGGGACCAGAGACTTGAACTACACCTGAGGTGAGCTCAAACAGTTCTGAACTTTTAGGAACTTACTGTCAAAGTGAATGTGTACGTATGGCTCACACAGGGAGAAGCCAGATGCCACAATGAACAGCCCTGTTGGAGAGGCCCAACAGGTGAGGAACTGAGACCTCCGACCAACAGCCAGTGAGGAACTGAAGACCAAGCTGGAAGCAGATCTTACTCCCAAGTAAGCATTCAAATGATGCAGCCACAGCAAAAATCTTCATTGCAACCTCATGACAGGTGCTGAGCCAGAACCATGAACCTGAGACACTCCTGGATACTGACCTTCAGAAACCATTCAAGATAATATTTTTTTTTTTAAGTATGTAGTTCAGGGTTCAAGTAGGTCTTCTCAAAATTAACTTCCGCATAGAAACAATGTGCATTAAAGAGTAAGTAACACAAATGTGCTAAGTTCGTAGCTTACGAATGTGTTATTAAAACAACAATAAACATAGAAATTGTTTAGAACTTAGGCCAATGAAAGAGTTTTTTCAGGGAAAAGTATTTTATCACTGACATTTATTTAGGATTGTTCTCACACGGTGATATTAAAAAGGAGACCAAAAAAAAAAAAAAAAAAAAGGAGACCAACTATTAGTTTCATTACTGTTTTACAATTATACACAGAAAACACAACCCTCATTGTGTCCCCTCATGGCAGGCCACTCCTACTTTCCCATACTTGCTGGGCCATGGTCAGGGGAAAAAAAAGGCATTTTAAGTCAATTCCTGAATAAGATTAGAAATGTAGACTCACTGAATAGGGAGTGAAGAATTATAGCAGGTAGAAGAACATCTGTTTAAATTGTATTGATGCCTCTCAAGAACACCAAAGTACAACATCACAAAGGAATCCATACTTAAACTACAATCTAAATAACAGATGTGGCAATTAAATAAAAAATATTATACATCAAAATGGCTCAAACATAGCTATTTTTCAAATTTAAAGATATAACTGTCAGTGTTATTTTTGACTGCCATCATAAGTGGAATAACTTATTCCCATTTCCTTAACAAGGATACTGAAGGACAAGAGTAAACCTGGGCCTCCACAGAGGCTACAAATAAAGAGACACCCCTATGTGCAGGTTAAAAACAAGTATTAAACCCATTCCAGCAGTCTCACCAGGAAAACCATGACCTCTGAGCACAATTCCTCAGCTTGTACCTGAGCCCTTATTCCCAGTTGTCACACGGGCAATCTTTTCTTAATTCCAATAGACGGAACTACATGGCTGTTCCTATCCCAAAGAAGAGCCGATCCTCTTGTAAAGCCTCTAGAAACCTGACATCTGCTGACAGCTGCATCACGTCAAGTTTTCTGTCTGCAGTGACAATTGCAGTCCTAAGTGGCATCAAATTTGGTGTGCAGTCTTGGTGCTAAACCAAGACCGGGGGCCTGGAACCCAAAACAAGGCTGTAAAAATGAGACACTTAGCAGACTTAGCCAGCAGTCTTGTGAGCCCCAAATATTTTGAATGGCCCTATTTTCTATACAGGCATTTGATTTAATTAAATTCAATCCATTTCAACCCAAGTAATAGTTACCTCTGCGCCAGGTCCTGTGCTACACAGTGTTTCGGGAGGGGGGTGGGATTAAATATAAATAAAAGAATCCCTGTTTCAAAACGCTCACAGTCCAAAAGGGGAGAGAACAGAAACCCTGAGATAAAGGTAACAATAAATAGTGGCCTGCTACAAAGGAAACAGAGGAAAGAGGGATCGCCATCTGGAGGATCGGAAGGTGATAGAGCTGAACTTAAAAGACGGCAGTAGTTTACAGGCAGGAGACAGGGAAATTCCCTCCGGTGTATCAGTACCAGTGAATGTCATGTCAAATTATCTTATCCATGAGTGCCTTTAACACTGAAAACAATATCTATCCTCCTTATTTCAACTAGACAGCCGCAAAAAAATTAGTAATGTCTGTTTTTCTCTGTACACACATGACAATGTTTATGAACGAATGACACATTTACAGAACTTTCTTTGTGCTAGGTATCACAATAGATATGTTAGCCCTACAATATCCTCTAAACGTTATATATTCTTGTCTTTACAGATGAAAATCCTTTAGACACACCAAGGTCACCTGGCTAGTCAATGGCTAAGGCAAATTTTGAACCAGGTTTACCTAAGGCCAATGGTTCTGGTCTTAATCACCATTCCAAATTTCCTCTTTATAACTTCTCTACATATTTAAACCAATCCCTTGTTTCTCTATTTAGTAAAGATCTCCAAGTTGACATAGTTATATTCTCCTCCTGCTATGCTATGAACTAGAGCTAACAGTTTCCTTCTCACAGTTGCTTAAGCCAGAGCCCCTCCTTTCAGAATTGAACAAATCACAAAGCAAATGTAGAAGTTACACGGGGAAGTGGGAAGATGTTTGCCTTGCAGGACATTGAGCTACCGTGGAGTTTTTGTGGCTAGGGGAGTCCCTGCTTCCAAAGCCCCAATTCTCAAAGTAGCAAAAGGAAGAGAAACTCTACAGCTGAAATGACTCAAGAAGGAACTTGAGAAAGTCCATATAAAACCAAAGACCACTGAAATGCTAAGGTCAAAGATGGAGAATTCAACTTTGCCAGCTCTTCCTCTGAGTTGAACCAGACTCACCCCTGGTTTCCCAGCCCTCATTCTCGCTATTATTTACAGTACATGGTGGTCCACTTACTTTCTCCCCATCAACAGAAATAGCCCCTAAACAACTGCTGGGATCTTTGAATGTGGCACAATTTTCTTGCTTTTTAAGGAAATTATATCAAATTGTGGTTGGAGGAAAAAACTGGCCGAACATTCTTTTAAAAGTTCAGAACAGGGGCTTCCCTGGTGGTGCAGTGGTTGGGAGTCCGCCTGCCAATGCAGGGGACACGGGTTCGAGCCCTGGCCTGGGAGGATCCCACATGCCACAGAGCGGCCGAGCTCATGTGCCACAACTACTGAGCACGCGTGCCACAACTACTGAGGCTCGCGCTCTTAGAGCCCGTGCTCCACAACGGGAGAAGCCGCTGCAGTGAGAGGCCCGCGCACCGCAATGAAGAGTAGCCCCCACTCGACACAACCAGAGAGAGCCAGCACACAGCAACGAAGACCCACTGCAGCCAAAAATAAATAAAAATTAAAAAAATAAAAAATAAAAGTTCAGAACAGTCTAAACTATGGGTTTGGACACACAAGAAGAAAGTTTTGTTTTAATCTGATTTTAAACTGAATTAGTTGAGCCTGCTACAAAAATGAACTCTGTAATTAGAGCAGTCTACTCAGTTAATATGTCTACAATAAAGGAATACAGTCAGAGTGAAGGACAGAGACCCAAAAGCTTTTTTTCTGCTTTCCCCACTAAAGTCATTATCTTCTTTTGTAACAGGAAAAGGAAACACAAATACTACATTGCACATTTAATATGCAAAAAATACCTGATATTAAATAATTTTGAAAGTCTATTTCTTACAAAATATACGTTTTATCACTTCTTGTAAAATAAATGTATCCTTTTTATGCGGGAGGGGGACTTGTTCTTTAAAGGGGTACTAAATGTATTTATTTACTTTTAACATAGGTCTCACACACATAAATAAACCGATCACACTCCCAATATATGTAACTGGAGGGAATTAATGCTGCCATAAGTTTTTTAATGTCCCAATTTTTAAAATTAATTTTTAAGCAATGACATATTGTTTATTAAACATTTTTAAAAACCATACTTAAAGGAATTACTATTCCCACTTAATTTTTAGGACTGAAAAGAATCTCAAAGTTTACTGAAAAGCAGGGAGGAGATAGAAAAATCAAAGTTACACAAGACACGAGTCTTTTTATTATGTCATACCAGCAGAAATGAGGCGTAATTGAGCAAGTTTTAGAAACAAGAAAGCCATGATGCTGATGAGTTTGAACTTAAACTTAGAAAGTCTCTCCAATGCTCAACCTAACATCAAAATAACAGGAGTATCACAGTTTCAAAATACAAAGAGAACATATATTCTTCAAGTGTTTTTTTTAAAATGTTTTTCATTGAAATTGAAACATAAAAAGCAAAGTCAAACACAAAAAGTACAGTGAGTATAACTTTAGGAAACAAATAACTAACTTGTTTAACAAGGAACCAGTTTTCTGAGTTGGTGAAAGAAAGTCAGATCAAGTGATGCAGATTTAATCACTTCAAGGAAGGTGATTAAACTGAAAAGATTCCATTGGTACCTTAAATATTAAAATGCGACATGATGAACACAGCTCCTTTAAAGTCTTGACAGTAAATATTAATTTATTCCTCATACAAATTACGTGTAAGACCAGGGTTTTATAACACCAGCAGCAAAGCTGCTGTTCCAATAATAAGCAGGCGATATTGTTCCCATGGGCTTAAAAGGAAAAGAAAGAGTATAAGAAGGGATTACATGCAATTTTCAAGTGCATGTAAAATGTGGTCAGGAACTGGAAGTTTGGACATGGAAAAATTGAAAGGAGTGCAGGTCATTCACTTACCAGTAAGTGATATAAAAATAATCAACTCATTCAATGAAAACAGAATGTAGAATTAGGTCAGCAACACAGACCCAGAAACCTCCTTCCTGTCTCCCCACCCCACGCGTACTGCATCCAAGGCTGGCTGCCTTTCCACAAACCCATCCAATGTGAAAAAGCCAAGAGAGAACAGCAGTGAGGTGGAAGGAGGTCCCTCCTGCTTCGAGAGTGGCAGCGAGTACGGAAACCTATGTGGAAGGCTCTTCAGAGTCACGGCCAGGGGAGCTCAGAGCTGGAAGTGAACGTGAGGACAGATGAACAGAACAGAAACTGTCTCCACAAAGAGCTTCTCTTTTGCACTGCTTGACCCAGAGTCACCCTTGGAAACTTCTTCCATGTCTCTATCACCAGAGAATCTGCAAAGGAGGGAGGAGGGAGGCTGCAAAATCCAGCTCTCCCCACACCCTTGCAAGACTCCAGGTGGGCTAGCCATCTTAGATGCTTTAAGTGACAGCTGCTGGGTGGGCAAAGGTAGTGTCTCGCCTGGTGCCGGTGAAGACACACCAGGGCAGGGCTGGCTCCTCCGGCCCCCTCCTCACAATACCAGCTTCCCCTTCTCTCCTTCCATCTCCCCACAGGCCTGGGGCTTAGGTGGTGTCTGAATAGGGCTGCCGTACCTGTGCTCCAGAACGACAGCCATACCCTACCCTCTACTCCAACTCCATCATTCTTATTTGCTTACTTCTGCTGAGGGTACTGGAGAACGATCTGGTGACACAAATTCACATTCAAGAGTGAATAAGTAACAGGTCTTTTCCCTACCTCCACGCCACTGCCTCCCCGACTCTGTCACTATGAAATCAAGCCAATCTCCTAGTTCCTGTATTTTAAAGAGAAGGAATTGGGGGATAGGTTGGGGTGAGGGGTGATGAATCACACCACTCAATGGCCGTGGGACATGGCAAGGAACAGCCAAGCGACAACTTGGAATTTCTTCAAGGGCAGGAGGACGGCACCCCTGTTCTGCTTTCTCCCCTGGCCACCAAAAGAGGACAAGCCCAGACCCCCTCATGCCATCTCCTCTCCCGTCTTCCAATTTTAACAAAGAAATAAAACTCTGACACAGGCTACACGGATGAGCCTTCAGCACATTATGCTAAATGAAAGAAGCCAGACACAAAGGCACAGATATCATATAATTCCACTGATATGAGGAACCTGAAATAGGCAAATCCACAGAGACTGAAAGTAGAATAGAGGTGACCAGGGGCTGGCAGCGGGGAGAGGGGAATGGGGAGTTTCTATTTGGGAAAATGAAAAAGTTTTAGAAATAGGTAGCGGTGATGGTTACACACCGTGGTGAATGTACTTAATGCCACTGAATTGTACATGTAGAAACAGTCGATTTTATGTTTGCATATTTAACCACACTTTTAAAATTATAAAACAGAAAAAATTTTACAAAGGGAGACAACCTCACACATACCTCCCCTACTCCCACCTCACCCACTGCTCAATGAAACCAGTTTTAGTCCTGAAGTTCAGTGTCTGTCCATCTCCTCTGGTTCCACGAGGGGTGGACACATTTGTCAACCCAATGAGGCCTGGCTCCTGGCCAGCCCGTGGAGGGTCACAGAGGACTCGACTTTCTCCTGAGTCAGGTCAGAGCTGCCAAGGGAGTCCAAGCAGTGTCTCCCCCTCGAATTTTGCCTGTTCTTTCCAGAAGTGGACCCCATTCATGTTCCCATGCTCCCTTTATTCCATGCATGAGCCAAACTCCCAAGGTCAGTTGAATTAGCGGGTAGCCTTGAATCTGAATCCACTATTTTCAGGCAAGCCTTGATGTGACCCAGGCAAATCCTTTCCCAACCCTGATGGACTCCACTAGATCCTTGGGAGCTGGGGTGAGATTCACTGAATAAAATATGGGGAAAAAAAAAATATGAAGTGGTATTTTCCCTCTTTCCTTCTTTACCATGTGTTTCATATCTTCGTGTCTTCATTCATTAGACTTTAATCACTAATTATTATGCCATGCAACTGCGTTTAACTTCATCGTTTAGAGCACATGTCTGAAGATAAACTTCCAGGCACTAGTGTTTGACGCTGGGCAGCCCCCCCAACTCCCACTGCACCTCAGTTTCCTCATCCATAAAGTGGGGATAACAGTCACGCCCATCTCATAGGGTTGTGATAAAATTTGAATGTGCTACACACAAAAGGTTTAGGAAAAATACCTAAGCACATATCAGCATTCTGAGTAAGTTGCTGTTCTCGTTTTATCTGAATCAGTTTATCACCCTCAGTTTTCCTTGCTCATTGCCAACAAGGGACATTTTTTATTCCCAGTGTTTGACATTTTTGTCCTACAAACGTAGAGGAATGGGGCACAAGAAGATGGCTTTACATTTTATAATTTTCTCTACAGTTTTTTCATCACTTGTACTATAGTGGTCAAAATACCAGCCAGCCATCTGGTACATGCTAATCCAACCAAAGTTCTCCACCTCACTAGAATTCTCAAGAAAGAATTTTTTTTTAAAACTGTAGGATGCAAAACTGTAAATAGAGCTGAGGGAGGTGGAGAGTTCCATGGTCATATTTGAATCTCTGATCCAGTAATTCCTCCCCTGCCCCCTCAGACTTCCCAATTATGTGAGCCCACAAATTTCTTTCGCATCTGCTAGTTTGAGTGGAGTTTCAGTCACTTGCAACCAAGAGAGTCTTGACTGATAGCTCAAAAACGATCTTGTTAAAAATGACAGTAGAAATATTGTTATCGATTTGTCTCTTCCCCCAGTGTTATTTTTAAGAAATGTTTAAGGACAAGTAATAAAATGAGTTTTTACATAAATGCCTGAGGAAATGGTTGTACTCCTTAAGCAAATGAAGGTTCTCTAAGGAATAGAAAAAATGGGTTTAGAAAGCACCATCTTGAACTCAAGCCAGCATGTCCATCAAAGACTTTATGATGTGTTGAAAGAACTGAGAGCTCCATCTCTTGAAGGCACTTCTGCCATCCCCCAACTCACATCCTCCCCTGGACCACACTGCACAAGGGACTGGGGTTCATGGTCCCTCCATTCACACCTTGGAAAGCCTGCTGTCCACCTGGAACCCGTGTCTTTCCTTGAAAGACACGGGGCATTAGCATATTAGTGAGGTCATCTCCTCATAGCCTGAATCCCTGGAGCTCCCGTGGCTCTCCTCTTAGCATTTGTGATTTTATCAGGGTTTATTTCTATGTTTGTTTCACCAACTGATCCTTAAAATGCTTGAAGGAAGACACTTCCACATTCATTTCACCAACCACACACCTGGCAACAAACTAAGTACTCAGTACAGGGTTAATGAATGGATGGGCAGCATCTTCCTGACACTGACCTCTGTAGCCTTCTGGGGTGATCTACTTGCCCACCTGCCCCAGTTCCCAGGTGTGAGACCCATCCCAACTCCTGCCTTCCCTCCTCTCTGGTTCAGCCTCGGTGTCCTTCCCTCCCCTACTCTGCCTCTGCTCCCAAAGCTCAGTTCAGATATTATGAGTCATGAAGAAATTGCCAAGAGATGGAAGTTTCCTTTGGGATCTCCTTCATTTTGATTTCACCACCACAGATGGTGAAACTACGAAGTGTGAAGAAACTTGCAAGATCTAAAACAAGTTATCATGCAGGAGTTACTAATTGTGAGTGACTGAGCGCACAGAGACACCTGCAGACACAAGGCATGAAAACACAAGCACACAGATGCACACACAGACACGGACACACAGAGAGACATGCGGAAGACTACTGAAAATGCCACCAATTGAGAAATGTGTTAAAAGTCACTTTTTTATCTCTGTATAAGACAGGAGTTTTACAACTCCACCAACCAAATTATTTTTCTTCCAATAGAGATGAATGTCACTAACATTTCATTTTTCCATGTAAAGGGTACACCATTCAGCATGTTTATTTTAGAAGTAGAACTCAGTCAGGAATGTCTGAGAATTCTTGGGAAGTTAAAAAAACAATGTAGCAACAATATTCAGATCCCTAAACAGTCTGGCCTCAATTACCTGAGGGCAGAGGGGGCTTACATCTACCTGGCAAAGGGTCATCTCCGGTGTTTTCATAGCATCAGAAGTAGACTAATTAGACTTAAATGAAAATCTCAGGGGATTTTTGGCCTCTCACTGTTTATCTAGCCTGAATCCTAGCAGCAAAGGCAATGAATATAAGCATTGGACCGTCACTTTTACTTCAAGGAAAGTTTGAGGTTGGGGAGCAGTGCTTGTATGAGTATTTTCTACCAGGTGACAAAGAGCTATCTGTTTCTAATGTAAAATAAGCCACTATAAAGAACTTGATCGGGGCTTCCCTGGTGGCGCAGTGGTTGAGAGTCCGCCTGCCGATGCAGGGGACACGGGGTTTGTGCCCCAGTCAGGGAGGATCCCACATGCCGCGGAGCGGCTGTGCCCGTGAGCCATGGCCGCTGAGCCTGCGCGTCCGGAGCCTGTGCTCCGCAACGGGAGAGGCCACAAGAGTGAGAGGCCCGCGTACTGCAAAAATAACTTGATCAGGGAGCCACTACCTCCCCACATTCTCCTGAATCAAGTTTTCACAGAGTCACAGACTTTATGATTTGAACTGAAGGTAACTTCTAGACAGGGCACCTATATGCGAATGTAAATTTAAGACTAATCGACGTTAGGTGTAAAAGTCAGGATAAGAGAATTTTAGACTTGAAAAAGACTGAGTCATTTAGGTCGACCCCACCACTTTACTAAGAAACAGGCCCAGAAAGAGCCTAAGATCTCCCAAAATCACAGCGACAGGGACAGAACCAGGGGCTCCAAGACCAGACGAAGAGTCAAACAATGGTTTTCCCCACTGTTTGTACTGCTGCCCTGAAGACTGGAGTCCTTGCCTATTAATCCACCCGTACTTAACACATGTCATAAGAATAATGGGTGCCACACGTATGTAAAACAGTATCATCAGGGTTATCTCTAAAGAAGGACCACGTTATAGCTGCTTTAATTGGCTGTACAGCCCTCCCCTGCCCTGCCCCTCCTTCAAGAAAAAACAAAACCCTAACTAATGAGGACAGATTGCAGCCTAATCTTTATCTAACCTTAAGGCACTCCTGAAGATTTAAGGAAAAAAAGACATTCTGAAGTAAAACAAAAATAGGATTATTATTGTAAATCAACTATACTTCAATTAAAGAATAATAAAATAGGATTATCATAACCTCCAGCATGCGGACACACACACTCCAAAACATTTGTGTTGAATCTGATCATGTTCTTGAAATAGTGAAATCAACTTATACGGACTTACCTAAATGTTTATAAACCATTCACTACTGAAGTTTGTAACATCCTATAATGTTTCCTTGCGTAAATAAAGCAAGATTCTTAATTACAGTCTAAAGCGCCCTCTAGTGTTCCTTAATTACTGTCTAAAGCGCCCTCTAGTGTTCTAGTGTTCCTAGTGTTAAAGACTTCTTTTAAGATACGGTGCCATCCTTCCTAGTGATAATGGCTAGGACTTTTTGCCTTAGACAGTCCTGCTTTTGGCCAGTTGTCCTGCCGTCTTGTTTAGCTTAACATTTGCCTGGGTATTTTCACTTTAATGAATTGCTATTAGTAATCGTAATCAAATTATTATGAATAGCCTCATTAAAATAAGCTGGGATTGATTTAGTAGCCCTCCACTTTGTGTTTCCATGCTCCTTCTATTGTCTTGTCCAGTGGTAGTGCATAAGGCACATAAGCAGTCCCAAGAACTGAATGGTGTGCACCCCCAAAAGTCATAGGTTGAAGCCCCAATTCCCAGCGTGAGGTAACTAGGTTTAGATGGAGTCACAAGGGTGGGGCCCTTAAAATGGAAGTAGTGGTCTTATAAGAAAAGGAAGGAATCTGTGTGTGTGTGTCTCTCTCACTGCAAACACTGAGGACATAACGAGAAGATGACCATCTACAAACAAAGAAGCAGGCCCTCACCAGACACCGAATCTGCTGGCACCTTGATGGACTTGCCAGCCTCCACAACTGTGAGAAATAAATTTCTGTTGTTTAAGCCACCCAGTTTACTGTACTTTGTTATAGCAGCTCAAGCTAAGACAAGCAGTGAACAGAGCTGTCGCTCTAACGACAGTGGTTAAATCTCCAAAGTGACCAGCAATGACCCAATTTCCCCAGCCCTTTCCAAATACTTGGAACTAACACCTCCCTTTCAGGATAGCAGGGCATCTGCTCACAGAAGAAAATGTACTCAAACAGGAGCTGCCAGGGAGAGCTAAACCCTCCAGCCTCTGGTGGTGGTGAGAGAACTCTCTGATAACTGCCATGCTGTACCCTTTGGATTTACCAGCTAGGTGTGCCAGACCCACGGTCAAGCCCACAAAACTGCCAAGGCACAGCTAGTAGGGTCAATGGGAAAGGTGGGAAATTATGGGGAGGGGGAAGGTGAAATAGTTGCAGGGAAAAGAGGTCAAGTGTGCTGCCTTCAAGCATGTAGAGACCAATCTGGACACTTGGAATTGGTCATTTCTTGTATGATGTATATCTACAACTATTCATTATGTTACTGTTTGGCTTTGCCTTTTTATTTCATAATAGGCCCTTCAACAGCAATGAGCTCAAAAAATGGAAGTTTATGTTTAGCAAAATACTAAAAGTGCTGAATTTTCAATTCTCAAGTACGTGAACAATGAGTGTAAAACTGCACAAAATGTCATCATTTGCCACCTCCTACAGCCATGAGGAACCATAAGGAAAGTGATATCAATAACCGAGTGAAAACTCAAAAACACCAACTGGCTGAAGAAGCATTATATTATCATAGAAGTCAAAAATCAGCAGCTGTTTTCAGAACCCTGTACTTATAGTTTGGTTTGTCACATGCAGCTGTAGAAGGTGCTTACATAACATTTAGATCCAGTGAATGCTCTTCGAAATTGACTTTGTCAATTTTTTATTTCAAGTTTTTCTCTTCATGCACAAAAAGTAAAGCAAAAGCTACAATGTGCTGGTAGTGAAAGCAGAAGAATTTCATAAACAATTCAATTTTGCTAATTTTATCTCAGTGTTATCAAGGCTTCACTTAGATCAACTAATTCCAATAAGGGTTTAATTTTTTTAATCCACGTCATGGAATCAAAGCTTTTGGGAATTTAGTCTGTTTAAGATGAAACATCTAAAGTTACTGGGAAACTTCTGCAGATTTAGTTTAAAAGTTCAACATTAAAAGTAAAAGTATTTGTTTTTGAATCAAAACATTATATTTTGATAATATAATTTTGGTGGACCATGGTGTCCATGGTAAAAACAATATTTTACTAAATTTTAAATTAGATATCTTAATTAAGATATGGAACAGAAAAATAATTGGAATTGGTTAGAGTATATATATAAGTAACAATTTCATCCAAAGAAGTTGCGTTATTTTACTGATTGAAATAGAAGCTCTAACTTGTCAAATTTTACAAATTTTGAATATGTCAAGTAATTAAATTACAAAACTGGGGATGAAGCTGATGTGGAATTAAACACACATACACACACACAACAGCATGGCAGTACCAGACTTTTCTCTTTGCTGCCCATCATCAGTTGAAACTACTTAATAAATTAATCTGTGTCCTGCCTAAGATACTGAACATTTTTGTAAACGAGACCTCTAGATTTGGGGTGCATTCTGTTCAATATCAGTTAGAAATTTTAATTAAGGATTCAAGGAGCACCAGAAACCTTCAGATTTTTAAGCTTTTGGAGAATTACAATTATTGAAAAACAAACTTGCAAAAAGGAAACAAATGGGACCTAATTAAAAGCTTTTGCACAGCAAAGGAAATCATCAACAAAACGAAGAGACAGCCTACTGAATGGGAGAAGATATTTGCAAATGATATGACCTTTAAGGAGTTAATATCCAAACTATATAAACAGCTCATACAACTCAATACCAAAAAAACAAGCGACCCTATTTAAAAATGGGCAGAAGACCTGAATAGACGTTTTTCCAAAGAAGACATCAAGATGGCCAACAGGCACATGAAAAGATGCTCAACATCACTAATCATCAGATAAATCCCAACCAAAACCACAATGACATACCACCTCACACCTGTCAGAATGGCCATTATCAAAAGGACCACAAATAACACACACTGGCAAGGATGTGGAGAAAAGGGAACCCTGGTACACTGTTGGTGGGAATGTAAATTGGTGCAGCCACTATGGAGAACAGCATGGAGGTTCCTCAAAAAACTAAAAATAGAACTACCATATGATCCAGCAATCCCACTTCTGAGCATATATTCAAAGAAAACAAAAAAGATAATTCAAAAAGGTACATGCACCCCAATGTTTATAGAAGCATTATTTACAGTAGCCAATATATGCAAACAACCTAAGTGTCCATCAACAGATGAATGGATAAAGAAGATGTGGTATATATACACAATGGAATATTACTCAGCCATAAAAAGAACAATGAAATTTTGCCATTTGCAACAATGTAAATGGATCTGGAGGGTATCATACTTAATGAAGTAAGTGAGACATAGAAAAGCAACTACTGTATGATATAATTTACATAAGGAATCTATAAAAAATGATACAAATGAACTTATTTACAAAGCAGAAATAGACTCACAGACATAAAAAACAAACTTCCAGAAAATAAACTTACAATTATCAAAGGGGAAAGAGGGAGAACAGAAGGATAAATCAAGAGTTTGGGATTAACAGATACAGACTACAATGTATAAAATAGAAAAACAATAAGGATCTACTGTATAGCACAGTAGATCACTGTATAGCACCGTATATTCAACATACTGTAATGACCTATAATTTTTTCATTACACTGAAAAAGAATAGCTATATACAGAGAGAGACATATATATACATATATAACTGAATCACTTTGCTATATACCTGAAACCAACACAGCATCATAAATCAACCATATTTCAATTTAAAAAACAAACAGAATATGTCCATGTTAGAAAAAAAATGTGTTCTTCAAAAAATGCCAGTGATGTGGTATTAGAGTCAGCTATGACTAAAATACTGATTAAGTATGTGAATACGTATCAAAAATCATCACTCCACTTACTTTTATCGTTCGAATAAAACATTATAAAGTTTTTTAAGTTTTGCTTTAATGTACATGGCTATTTATTTTTAATTTTTGGAAAGAATTTCATTTTCAAACATTTTTAAATAGAACTGTGGGCCTACCCACATAATAAGACTAATTTTGCAGGCAATATATAATTATTAAAATGTATTTATATATATTACATAATATGCCTCATCTTAGTACCCCTTTTCATTTGTGAAAGTGTACTGGTTCGGACAATAAACCACCCTTACAGCAACTACCATTTTCCAAGAGCTTACTACTTATCAGGCACTGTGCCTGAATCATTTTGTCAATCTAATCTTTACAAACACCCTGAAGGGTTGGAATTATCCTTATTTTACTGGGGACAGTAAGTGGCAGAGTCAGGATCTGCACCCAGGCTCTCCCCCACCACCCCCTGGCCTGCACTCCCCAGTCACCACATTGGGCTGCCTCTCTCCCTACGTTGCAGATACACTTCTGACCCAACACAGACTGAATCTTACAGTCAGTGATCTTGAATCTGGTTCCATCATGACCTCTGACTCCACTACCCACGTGGCCAAGGCTGTGCACTTTCATGATAGCTGGCACATTTAGAAGGCCAAACTATAGCTGCAAAGCCAAGCAATTAACTGCCCCAAGTTATACTTACCCCTATCTTTCAAGGAGCAGGTGACTTTTGTATGTTAAATCTCCAATTCTGCAAAATCTTTTATTTTTCATTCAGTGGTATCCTAGACACTTAAGGGGCAGACCATAATGTAGAGCTCTTACGTTAATGTGACTTAAGTGGTATTTGACCTCAAACCTTACCTTCACAAAAAAATTATAAATTATTTATAAGTCCCTGGCTATCCTATAATATAGAAGATGCTACGAAAAGCAACAATAAAAGTATAATAAGTTTAGTCACTAAATGTAGCACTCGGTATGTATTCTGTTCTGT
Source organism: Neophocaena asiaeorientalis asiaeorientalis (assembly GCF_003031525.2). Lineage (NCBI taxonomy): Eukaryota > Metazoa > Chordata > Mammalia > Artiodactyla > Phocoenidae > Neophocaena > Neophocaena asiaeorientalis. The sequence goes on from NW_020174427.1 coordinate 1,811,055, forward strand.
CTTAAAGTGTCACTGTTGAGACTGGGAACTCTTAAAATATGATGGTGCTTAACCTAGGTACTTAGTTTTCTGATGCTTTTACTGTATTTTCATTGTTTCAATCATGTTTTAGATGTTCAAAAGCTTTCCCTTTAAAAAGGAAAATAACAACAAAGACATTATTGAGTTATGTCTTTAATGTTAAACAATTAACAGTATGTGCTACCAGATAATGAAAATATATAAAGTTAAGTGCATTAAGCCAGGAGTGTTTTATCTACCTGGGATAATATAGATGAAAATGTTGCCTGAAGGTAAGAGGTTTGCTTTAGATTAGGTACCCCCCAAAGCGGGGATTTGATTTGATTTGATTTGAGACAAAGATTTGATTGCAAATAGTTTACTAAGGAGGTATAGGAATTACTGGTAGGGGAGCAGCAAGAAAGGAAGGAAAGCTAACAAAGGCTAAGCCATACCCTGGGACTTAAGTCCACCAGGAAACTCTGAGACAAATAAGCCTTAGAATCATCCCACCCAAGGGGTGAAGGAGCTGGAGTAAGGACACCCTAAGTCCCATCAGCCACAGATGAAGAGCTTCTGGGGGTTGGTGTTAATTCACATTTGTTAGTCTGAAACCAATGAAACGATAAAGGAAGTGAGCCGGCCACCCACAGTACCTGCCACCCACTTCCAAGGGCGAGATACATTCTTACATCAAGTAACTATGCAAATGCTAACTACCTGCCCCCTCCCTCACCAACACAAATAGTCAAAACCTAGGAGTGATAGTTTTTTTAAGTAATTATAGCCAAGAAAAATAGTTCTAACTTTAAACATCCTTTCCCAAACAAAAACTTCCTAGAATATCACATAATTTAATGTTATACGGAAAAGGACAGAAATAAAGATTCAATTTAAACTTCTATTAGGTTTTGGCTTGCAAAATATTTTGAGAAAATCCATGAAATTGGCCCTACTAAAATATAACGGGGATTTCTCAGTCCAATCAGATCCCAAAACAATGTCAATGAGTCGTTTATGGATTGAGCTGGAGGTGAATATAAAGAACTAGAAACACAATTCAACTGTGTGCTTCAATATTTCAAAGAAGGGAAGGACTTGCCCATGGTCCCCTAACTGATCCAAATGTTCTCATTTTTTAAGAGAAAAATCAAGGTTTCTCATTTGTTTTTCTTTCTTGGTTGGTTGGTTGGCTAATAATTTACAGACTATGCAACAGTGCTATTCTCCAACATATGTATGTTGCAACAGTGCTAGGTATACCTGGATGTTAGGAGAACAGCAGTATTGCATAGCACATATAGTGCTGCTTTTGCCATATATACATGGCAGGAGAGCGTGGAATTTGTTTGCTCTGTTTGTTTTGGAGATGTACTGATGTTCCTTGAGTCTCCAAAGCACTCCCCACCTGTGGCTGACCTAAGTTCAGGCAGATGAGAATTCTGAGAGCTGCTCAAAGGAATGCAGTTTTCCCAGATATCAGATGGCAAGCCTACAATCTGTTGAAGAATTTCTCACCTAGTTTTCACCTCTGCTTATCGCTCACCAATTTTACATCTATACCCACCCCCTCCAAAAAAAACGACAAGCATTCCTATGGTCATATCCTGGGTGGATCTTAAAAAGTATTGGAAATAGCACATGCAGCTTCTCCAGATACACAATCCAAGGCATTTAAATGCTCAGTCTGCAATGCTGGAAGCTAAAGACAAGTATAGGGACTTCCCTGGTGGCGCAGTGGTTAAGAATCCTCCTGCCAATGCAGGAGACATGGGTTCGAGCCCTGGCCAGGGAAGATCCCATACGCTGCGGAGCAACTAAGCCCGTGTGCCAAAACTACGGAGCCTGCGCTCTAGAGCCCGTGAGCCACAACTACTGAGCCCACGTGCTGCAACTACTGAAGCCCACGCGCCTAGAGCCCATGCTCCGCAACAAGAGAAGCCACCACAATGAGAAGCCTGCACACCGCAACAGAGTAGCCCCCACTCGCCGCAACTAGAGAAAGTCCGTGCACAGCAACGAAGACCCAACGCAGCCAAAAAATAAATAAATTTATTTTTTAAAAAAAGACAAGAATAACAGTTACCCTTTTTTAACTAAATATAAGTGCCACCGGATTACGCCTGAAAAAGGCAGGATCAGCCTAACTTCTAGGCAGAAAAGAATAGTACTAATGTCAACGGGAGAAAAGGCTCCTGGGAAGGATGCACAGACCCAACTAATTGAAGGGCTTTTAAAGAGGAAAGCAACTTGGTTTTAAATTTTGAAAAGAAAAATACTGATCTCAACTGCTTTCCAAAATTAAGAAGTAGATTTTTTTGGACTTGCCTGGTGGCACAGTGGTTAAGAATCCACCTGCCATGCAGGGGACATGGGTTCGATCCCTGGTCCGGGAAGATCCCACATGCTGCGGAGCAACTAAGCCCATGCGCCACAACTACTGAAGCCCATGCGCCTAGAGCCCGTGCTCTGCAACAAGAGAAGCCTGCACACCACAAGGAAAACATAAATAAATATACTTCTTTTTTTTTAAGTTATTTATTTTATTTATTTTTGGCTGCATTGGGTCTTCGTTGCTGTGCATGGGCTTTTCTCTAGTTGCGTTGGTCAGGGGCTACTCTTCATTGCAGAACGTGCGCTTCTCATTGCGGTGGTTTCTCTTGTTGCGGAGCACGGGCTCTAAGCGCGCAGGCTTCTGTAGTTGTGGCACGCGGGCTCAGTAGTTATGGCTCGCGGGCTCTATAGTGCAGGCTCAGTAGTTGTGGCACACGGGCTTAGCTGCTCTGCGGCATGTGGGATCTTCCCGGACCAGGGCTCGAACCCGTGTCCCCTGCATTGGCAGGCGGATTCTTAACCACTGTATCACCAGGAAAGTCCCTAGAAGTAGATTTTAAGTATATACAACAAAAAGTTAGTTCTGATTTTCTCTGGGTGATGGAATTTCAGTGACTTTTATTTTCTTCCTTACATACTTAAGCATTATTGAATTTTTTCTGACATGGATATAAACTACTTTTATAATCAAAAAATTTATAAAAGCTATAAAGAGTTTCAAACTATGAGGGAAAGACAAAATAAATAAAGCTATAGGAAGAGAAGAAAGAAAAAGCAAGAAAAGAATGTGAGCTTCTCATTCATTTATTCAATCATTTGACAAAAGAATTCTTTAGTCAGACACTGTTCAAGAGCATAATGACTACAGATTATAGCTGTGTTTGTTGAAAAAACAAATATAGGGCTTAGAAAGGGGCAGAGATTACTATGCGTAGTAAGGTCAGAGAAAGCCTGTCTGAATACTCCAGCTAAGCTCCCAAAGAATCAAAGCTAACCTTCCGAAGAATAGTGGGGAAGAGCACGTGATAATGTCCTGGTGCAGGAAGACCTTGGTGACTTCAAACTAGCCAGCATGGCTGGAATTCAGAAAGAAAGAGGCAGAGTGGAAGGGAGGTGGATTCCTTCAGGCACCTGAAAGCCCACTTAAGGAATTCATAGTTTAATCTCAATACAATGAAAGCCATTAAAGGGTTTTAAGCAGGGAAGAAAAGTAATCTGACTTGATCATTCTCACTGCCCAGTGGATTGGAGAGGGGAAACAGGTTCAGATTCTACAGCGCTGGTGGTGCTGTAATAGGAATATCTTGCCTCTTTCACCCCTGCACTTGCCGCTACCAAAATCTCTGCTGCCTTAGATCCAACCCACCTGGCAACATTGCCCCCAAATGTCTAATCGTCCTAATCACTCAGCTCTCAGACACACTGCAATCTTCACCCCAAACCTGCGAACCCTTCCAAACTCATGCCCCCACTTCCTAGGGCTCCTGCCACACAGACCCCATCTACCCCTCGCTATGCAGCTTCTGCAGACCTCTGGGAGGAGTAAGGCCAATTCCCCCATAATTGTCAACTCTTTTACTCCTCTAATTCACCTCTTGGTTCGAACTCATGCCACCTTCTGCGTTCCCGGTACTAGGTGTCAGTGTTTTATTTCATGGAACTGTAAAATGCCTGGGGTTGAAAAGGACTTTATAGATATTCTGGTTCAACCTCCAGGTTTTCATGATGAGGAAACAGACCTGGCATGGTTAGAAGACTTTTCCAAGTTCCAAAGGTTAGTACTTCTGACTTCCTACTTAGAGTTCCTTGCATGGTTTTAAAGCAATTTTTTACAAAAAGAAGGCTTGCGTAGTACACTTCATGTTTTACAAAACACTTCTACCCACACCACCTTGCAGAATCACAGCAGCCCCCAAGTACGAGACATAAATTGAAGCTGAGAACGATGGAGCTGAGAGCAGGACTAAGCCAGGCTTGGATCCAGGTCTTCTGGTTCTAAGTACATCTCGAACTATGAAGACATCCCTCTTGTAAGATGAAGCTAGTCCAAGGGCATTAAAGTTAGAGGTTTCCTATTTCTGCTCATTATTTTTGATTAATAATACCTTTGTGTTTTAGTTGTATATACCTTCTGAAGATCAGATTTCTTTTACTGTGGTTAGGGAGGGACTTTGCCCAATACTGGGATTTTATTGGAATGAGGGTGAGGGCTTCTGAGCAGGAGAGAAAACTTAATGGACAAAGAAAATTAAGAAGAAAGATGCAAACTTTACCAAGTTTATGATTTGGCCTAAAGGTGCATGTGGACGCAGACCCAATCGACACGGCAAATAACCATTGTCAGAAGACACTCTCTAAAACTGGTTGTCTTAGGTAAAAGTTAACATTGCACAATTCCAACATAGTGAAAGAATGTGAATGGTTTCATAGAGATCATTATGAAAAGATTTGAACTATATACAAACTGGATTATTTGTATTATATTTTTTCGGCATATTTGAGCCTTAGATTTTCAAATCCAATGTCAAACTCTAAGTGACAAAAAAAAAAAGTCCTTCTTGGTTGCTTTGCAGGATGTGGAAGAGATTACTGCTTTGGAGTAAATATATTTAGGAATGCATCGTATCCTCATGCTTCAATTAGTTCTATTCTTGTTCTGAAAGTGGAAGGGGGTCGGGGCCCTGCATAACTGACACTTAGCAACAGCAGCTGATGCAAACTAGGCATCCAACACTCGCCCAGGAGAAACAGCTCACTCTTGCCCTCAGGGCCCAACAGAGATCAGTTAACAGAACATTTATGCAAGAATTATTGCTTACCTACTCTTTAATTTGCTTTTACTTTGATAAACTCAAAATTCTTTTTCCCAAATACCAAACCTACTATTGTCAACGTCCCCTTAGGGTACGTAGGTACAGTTATTGGAGTGTGTTGTAAAACCTCTCAAGTGTGAATGAAAAAAATCTGCACTTACCTCAAACGCTAAGTACCCTAAGAATATAGCTCATCCCCTCTGTGAATACTTGCTGAGCTAAGAGAAATCTTATGGGTCTATTAACTGAAAGCCCAGAGTAATGTATTTATTAGGGTTTGCTTAATATCATCCATTGGACTTGGAGAAATGGCTATGATAACAAATCAAGCAAACGGCACTGCTTGTTTTTAGAAGGCTAAGATAGAATACCTAAAATAGCAAGTGTTCCACTGAAAATAATCATACAAAATGCACCTCTCTCTCATACCATCAAATCTGAACACATTCAGGACATCCTCTGTGTTACTGCATTCCATCCAGTTTACAGTCCTTACCAATTAAGCCACCCAAGTTGTGACATGTGGATTCTGGCTTAGCTCAGTTGAGTGCTGGCGCATAAAGGAGTTAGTAAATACCTCGCTCCACATACCTCTCATACCTATCAAGAGACCCCACGATTGTGGTTCACAAATATACAGAAAGCCTACAGTGCCTTACCTTGGCCTTGGGGGTTTATGCATTCCTCAGAATTAAGTGAAATCTGGAGGCACTGAATCACTTTTTCTAACACTGCACTCCATTGTAAGTAGCCAATGTTTAAGACCAGGTAAGATGACAAGTTGAAGACGATAAGATTGTACCGTTAAGATCACTCTTTTCAAGCTCTTTAAAGCACTGAATGGTGCTTTTGTACACGGGACTTTAAGCTCAATAAAAATTCTTGTGACTGAGTAATGTTTGTACGCATGTTGAGTTATTTTTTTTTTCTTTAGGTAAATGCACCAAAACTGTCTTTATATTTAAGATTCAGAAGAAAGCAGAAAATGAAAATAATGTTTTAGGAATACAAAATAAGTAACAGTTGTCCAAATGTCACACTCTGCTCTCCTAAAAACTGAGTTTTATTACATAAAGAGCATTTTATTTGCCATTAAATCAGTGCAATTCAGTAGGCTTATATTTTCAGGCAATTTCTGATTCTTAGAAGTGTATTTTACAAACAACAAGAATGACAATCAGTATGAGTAACTTTCTCCATCATTAATAGCTCCCTAAGGTAAAAGAACATCAGGCTCCAATACCAACTATATGGAACTGCAATACCAAAAAAAAGTACAAAATGAACAATCCATTACATTGTCTACGTAAAAGCAAACAACTGAACTGGCTTTCATAGATCACTTCGCCCCTTTACCAATCCATGAGGATAGCAACGACATTAATATAACTTAGATTTGCCCCTCCTGGCCAGGGGCTATGGCTTGATGGTTCTGTAGCCAGCTTAGTTTTGGCTCTGAGAAAAGTCAGTCAACAGCCAGAGCAAGAAACCTGTGACACTGCTTCCACCATTAAGGCACATGGCCATTGATCCTAAAGCTTTTGTCACTTGATCCTTCCATCCACATTGACTGCAAACAAAACATTCTGAAGATTTGATGGCTGAACTTTAAGCGCAGCCACTGGTGCACTTCCATCAAAAAGGGAGCCTGCCACTACTTTCCCAGGGTCTTAGAACTCAGCAGAAGTAAATTTAGATAAAGTTGACAAATCTCTTGAAAAAGTTAAAGATCTTGGCATCCACATCTCTTTTTAAAAAATGGAGAGATAAAAAAAGGAAGTTAAACAAAATAGACAAACAGTTCCACTGCATCCTTGGGAAACTTTTTCTGAATGCCAAAGAAGAACGCTCTTAAATATATGGGAAATACACTTACATATTAGAAAAACCTGGAAAATATATACTTTTAAAAACATAGATAGCACTTACAAAAGACCTCTGAAAATACAGTATATCATGTTTTGGGACAAAGTTTGGGATGATTTAAGCATTGTTTATAATTGAATTGTTAGACCAAGATATTCTTAGACCTGGTTTTTATATTTTAAAATTGTGCTTAAGATCCCTAACCCAAAATAGCTAGCGACATGTTACTCTGATTTCCTGGAATTACAGATCAACAGTGCTAGAAAAATACTCAAGATGATTTGTTTCAACACCTATTTATAGATGTGCATCCTAAAACCCAGACAGGATGAAAGTCATGCAGCAGCAATATGAAAACGGGACCCAGATTCCTTGACTCTTACTTTAATTTAGTGAGTCTTAGTTGTGACTTAAAATAATAATAGTTCAAAAAATTTTGAGATTGGTTGCAGCAGTCACTCCAGGCATAGTTTGTTACCATAGGTGATAAAAAATAACCAAAGGGGAGAATCAAGATAATGATACAGAAACATTAAACGCCCCCACCAAAAAAAAAAACAAAAAAAAAACATACCCTTAAAAAGCAAAAAATCATATCATTCTTTTTGTCCTAAATTGTCAAATGTGTTGCCTAAATTCTTCATTTCCCTTTAATGCTATAGCCTAAATTAGAAGCATTTTCTTCCTTGAAAGAAAACACCCCTTAGCAAGTTTATAACCTGAGAATAAAGTAAGCCCTAAATCTTAGTGCCTTAAAACAAAAAGGGTCTAAATGATACATTAAACAAGATGGACTTAATTGATATTTATAGGACATTCCATCCAAAACCAACAGAATACACTTTCTTCTCAAGTAGCACTAATGATGAAAAATCTGAAAGTGAAATTAAAACTCCCATTTACTACTGCAACAAAAAGAATAAAATACCTAGGAATAAACCTACCTAAGGAGACAAAAGACCTGTATGCAGAAAATTATAAGACACTGATAAAAGAAATTAAAGATGACACAAATAGATGGAGAGATATACCATGTTCTTGGATTGGAAGAATCAACATTGTGAAAATGACTATACTACCCAAAACAATCTACAGATTCAATGCCATCCCTATCAAACTACCACTGCCATTTTTCACAGAACTAGAACAAAAAAATTTCACAATTTATATGGAAACACAAAAGACCACAATTAGCCAAATCAATCTTGAGAAAGAAAAACGGAGCTGGAGGAATCAGGCTCCCTGACTTCAGACTATACTACAAAGCTACAGTGATCAAGACAGTCTGGTACTGGCACAAAAACAGAAATATAGATCAATGGAACAGGATAGGAAGCCCAGATATAAACCTACGCACCTATGGTCAACGAATCTATGACAAAGGAGGCAAGAATATACAATGGAGAAAAGACAGCCTCTTCAATAAGTGGTGCTGGGAAAACTGGACAGCTACATGTAAAAGGATGAATTAGAACACTCCCTAACACCATACACAAAAATAAACTCAAAATGGATTAAAGAGCTAAATGTAAGGCCAGACACTATCAAACTCTTAGAGGAAAACATAGGCAGAACACTCTATGACATAAATCACAGCAAGATCCTTTTTGACCCACCTCCTCAAGAAATGGAAATAAAAACAAAAATCAACAAATGGGACCTAATGAAACTTAAAAGCTTCTGCACAGCAAAAGAAACCATAAACAAGACGAAAAGACAACCCTCAGAATGGGAGAAAACATTTGCAAATGAAGCAACTGACAAAGGATTAATCTCCAAAATTTACAAGCAGCTCAGGCAGCTCAATATCAAAAAAACAAACAACCCAATCCAAAAATGGGCAGAAGACCTAAATAGACATTTCTCCAAAGAAGATATACAGATTGCCAGCAAACACATGAAAGAATGCTCAACATCATTAATTAGAGAAATGCAAATCAAAACTACAATGCGATATCATCTCACATTGGTCAGAATGGCCATCATCAAAAAATCTACAAACAATAAATGCTGGAGAGGGTGTGGAGAAAAGGGAACCCTCTTGCACTGCTGGTGGGAATGTAAATTGATACAGCCACTATGGAGAACAGTATGGAGGTTCCTGAAAAAACTACAAATAGACCTACCGTACGACCCAGCAATCCTACTACTGGCCATATACCCTGAGAAAACCATAATTCAAAAAGAGTCATGTACCGCAATGTTCACTGCAGCTCTATTTACAATAGCCAGGACATGGAAGTAACCTAAGTGTCCATACACACATAAATGGATAAAGAAGATGTGGCACACATATACAATGGAATATTACTCAGCCATAAAAAGAAATGCAATTGAGTTATTTGTAGTGAGGTGGGTGGACCTAGAGCCTGTCATACAGAGTGAAGTAAGTCAGAAAGTGAAAAACAAATACCGTATGCTAACGTATATATGGAAGCTGAAAAAAAAAAAAAAGGTTATGAAGAACCTAGGGGCAAGATGGGAATAAAGACGCAGACCTACTAGAGAATGGACTTGACACGGGGAGGGGGACGGGTAAGCTGGGACAAAGTGAGAGAGAGGTAGTGTATATATGGACATATATACAGTACCAAATGTAAAACAGGTAGTGGGAAGCAATCGCATAGCACAGGGTGATCAGCTTGGTGCTTTGTGACCAGCTAGAAGGGTGGGATAAGAAGGGAGACGCAAGAGGGAAGAGATATGGGGATATATGTATATGTATAACTGATTTTTGTTATAAAGCAGAAACTAATACACCATTGTAAAGCAATTATAATCCAATAAAAATGTTAAAAAAAAAAAAGAAAAAACAAAAAGGGTTTTCTCACTCAAGCTAAATGTCCGTTCTGGCTCAGCAGGGGGCACTGTACATCATTCTCATTCAGGCCAATGGAGCAGCTAGATTCTCAGAGGGTCTCATACCGTAGATTAAACACTCCCCCTCAGAAATGACACACAATCCTGCTAGCAAATCATTGGTCAAACTGGTCACATGATCCCATCCAACCACATGTGGGTCAGAAAATGCAATACTGAAGGCAGAAAAACAGAAATATTTAGAGGACAGCGTTACTACCACACGCTATATTTCTGAAACATGAATAACCGGATATTGACATTCTGTGATTCAATACACAATTTTATTACGTACCTAGTTTTTTTTCCCATCATACGCAGAAAGTAGCTAAGAAGAATGTCACCAAGAATCAAGAACCTTCAGCACCAGCCTTTGTTCAACGACCAGATAACTAATGACCCTGGCAAGCTACAACAGTTTCCTCATTTGTAAAATAACAATTGACAAAGGATGATTTCTAAGGTTCCATCTAGCTTTATAAAGCCTACAATCCTAACTTACTGAGTTTATAAAAATAAACAAGAGGACTTTTCACTGGTTGCATTGGCCACGCTAAAATCAAGATATGTTCTCTTAAAAATGTAATATTCAAATACGGAAGCCTTAATTTCATACAAAAATGGTGAATACTTGGCTGTTGCGTTTGGGGATTTTTAGCTTTGTTTTGCTTTTTCCAGGTCATCACAGAAGTAGAAAATCTCACTCTGTTCAAGGAATTATGGCATGTAGCTTGCATAGCGCTTGCTCTGAAGAACGGTATACTATATCTAGGAGTAGTTTCCCTAACCAAAGCAAAAGTTTTCTGTTCATTCTGCACCTGACTACACTTTACTACGCTTACATGCACAATCTTTTTGTTATCTATTTCTCTCTGCTTATATTTGTCCCTTTTCTTATAGTGATGAAAGAATTCTAAGTTCTGCAAGGCAATATGTAGCATTATACTTTTTCCCTACAGGAATCAGTTCATGACATTTTACCTGAATTAAGGTCATTCTCTTTAACCAGTTGAGCAGATATGGACACTCATATTTACTCCTGATCATTAAGAATAATCTTAACAGGAAAAATCTTTATTTTACATGATATCGAAAGAACAGTAGAAGATCCTCTTTGAGAAAGGAAAATGTGAAATTAGCCATGGGACTCCCTTTAAAAACTGAATCTGTTTTTGCAAACTATTATATATAGGATGGATAAACAACAAGGTTCTACTGCATAGCACAGAGAATTATATTCAATATCCTGTGACAAAACATAATGGAAAAGAATATGATAAAGAATATATATGTATACCTGAGTCACTTTGCTATACAGCAGAAATTAAACACAACACTGTAAATCAACTATACTTCAATAAAATGCTTTAAAAAAATGAAAAAAGGTGAATCTGTTTTAATAAAAGGTAGATTATAAAGCAAGTCACTTGAACCCAAAGTATTTTATTTGGATCCTATGTTACTAAACATCTTGATTGGTGTTGTTACAGAAGCTGAATTTGGGGTCTGATGAATAAGAAGAGAGCCCCAGTTAGCTTTTGATCAACTAAGGTGGATGGTCTCAGCTAAGCTTAAAATTAACTGCACTGCTGTCTTCCACAAATAACAGATGCCTCCATGGGATTTTTCCCAACTATCCAATGTAAGGAGAAGACCCTCTTGCTTTCCAGTTGTCTCCAGGAGCCTGCTTTACCCACATAAAAAAAGGAAACTTTTATATTTGCATAAACCTCAGGATTTGTGAAATCATGTTTGAAAGTCGTTAAAGACGACCAGAGTGGGAGCTGAAGCCAAGTCATGAACTATGCATGCTGTTAAGCAGTTCAGATATATACGCAGGTAAAATCAACTTAGTGGGTGAAAAAATGATTTTCCTGCCTAGAACTAAGTCTTGGTCCCATTGACACTGTACAAACCTCAGTGTGGCTTCCAGCATTGGACCCAGCAGCTCTGTCTGCTCTCTCTCTGCTGCAGCTGTTTGCAACTAACTTGAATTATTATCATTAAAGAGCTTCTCCCAATTTCTGAACCCAAAACACAGTACAGAGCATTGTTCATTCATCTACATTATAGAAAAACAGAGATTTGTTTTGAAAATAAAGGTCTACCTAAAGCCCCCAGTCATTAAGTCAGAAACTAAATTGCAAGTTGATGGTAGTGAAATAAGAGCTCAGAACTGAAGAAACAGCCTCATTAAGGCTTACATTTTCTAACTGCCTATGTTAACCAAGGCAATCTTAAATCAGAAGTGTTTTTCTTCCTTCCAAGGAAACTCTTTCATCTACACAATTAAGGGGTTAGACAAGAGAAATGATTCTTCACCAGAAAAGTACATCAGATTACCTGGGAAACTTTTCCAAACACACACACACCCATCCACACCTCAGACATACTTATTCAGAAGGTGGCATGTACATTTTGAAAATGTTCCACAAAAGGATTCTGATCTCTATCTTCAGTTTGTAAATTCTAAATCTCTGAAGTCCTTTCCAGCTCTAAGCACTACTTACTCATAGCCAATCAGAAAAGAGCTCTACAGAGTTGAATCAATAAGGTTCTGCAAGCAATAATGATTTGTTAATTACATGGTGAGATTGGTAGTGAAAGAAGAGAGGCACCTGGTTTCCATCTTACAGTTCAGTTGTTGAAAAGGCTTTACTATTAGATTTGCATTTCACAGACAGCCTTGTATAGAGGAAAGGAATGGGCTTTGGCCCAAGTTCAAATTCTTGCTTCTTCATTAGTAGCTGGGTAACTAAAGCTGCACTAGTTATTGAACTTAAACCTTTTTGAGCCTCAGTTTTGCCATGTATCTAGTGGGAATAAGAATTCCTCTCTCACTTGTGCACAGTGCCTCACGCAGAGCTTAACATATAATAGGTGCTGGGTAAGTGTTACTTCCAAACCCGTCATACTCCCTTCTGCTTCTGTCTCCTCATTTCTCTAAAGATAAGCCTTTTCTCACTATAAAACTAGTAAGACATTTTGGTTTAAAGAGAAAACTGTAGTCTTAATTATTCATGCCAGTGACAGAAAGATATATGACAGATAGACGAAACATTATACCTAATCATCCCAAACTTGTTTATTTATTACTATTTCCTAAACCACACACCTCACCTTAGTCATTTCTATTTTCAGGTCAAATCCTCCAATTTTCTAAGTAGAACGCCTTGGGCAAGTCACTTTATCTTTGGGTCTTTGCTCTGTAAAGTATGAATGTTAATATCTTCACCATCTACTTCACAGGGTTGTGTGAGATCCAAATGAGATAATGTATGACAAAGTTATTTAATGTGCATTTAATATTAACCAAATATAAAAGAAGGCTATTAGATGGCAACTCTTAACAGCCTTTCACCAGGCTTCTCAGACACAACAAATTTGACTTGCTTACACTCTCATTTTCTTTCTTCATTCCCATATTATAAGGGAGATGGTAAAAACAAAACCAACCAGCTACATGTGAAGAAGGTAAACATACCTGAGGAATAAACTGATTTGAAACCATAATATCATATACGAGTTCCAACTACAGTAATGCCTATCCCATTTGTTTTCATTATATGTATTTCACTTTAGTAAATCACATAATGAAGCTTTTGTATTTCCCACAACCTTCCTAATATATTCTCAGAATAGTTCTGGTGGAATCATAGTTAAATATGCATAGATAGACTTTATATTTTTCCAATAATATGAAAAAACAACGAAAATAAATAACAAAGGTACAATTTTCTAAAATAAGCAATTTTTTTTTTTTTTTTTGGCTGCACCACACAGCATGCGGGATCTTAGTTCCCCAACCAGGGATGGAACCCATGCCCCCTGCAGTGGAAGTACAGAGTCCTAACCCCTGGACCACCGGAGAAGTCTCTAAAACGAAACAATTTTAATATAGGGTGCTGGCTAAGCATACCAGAATAACTAAAGATAACAGAGAATACTGTAGCCCAGAAATTCCTAACATGTTACAAGATTTGCCCATTTAGGCTTGGTTGATTTGGGGATGCCCCCTTAGATTCTTATCTCACCTGACATGGTGCCAGACATCTATTTTTTAATTAAAAGAAATGATAAATTTTGCAAAATCCTTCAAAACTGTGGGTACGTGAAACCAGGGTAGACAGTTATTACGCTGCCAACAGAGGGTGTGATCACAGAGTTTCCACTGACACCTCTTCAAGGCCTCTTTGGGAACGTAACATTTCTGTTGTGTCTGAGTTGACTTTTACCATATCCTAGCAATGAAGATCATGCAGCTCACTCAATGTTTGTTGCCTAAATCTGGGCTCCCCAGTCTAGCCACAGACCTAGGTTCCACAATTTCCTTCTTTCAGCTAATAATTTCAAATCCTGATTCTGTCATACATCAAGTTAAAAAAAAAAAACATGATATTAAACAACAAAAAAAAATCATACATAGTAATTTTGTTTACTACTCTGTTAGTTTCTATTTTTACTCATGTTTCAGAAAGCTCTACTTTATGCATTTTGAGTAAAACAGTAATTAGTTCAACCAAATTAACACTATAATGATTAGATTATTTCCTTATGGTTATTCAACAAGCCAGGAATAATACCTAGGAATAAAGTATAAAACCTAGAACTAAATTTAACAATAAGTACACAGTACCTATTTTTTTTTTTTTGCCATATGAGGGCCTCTCACTGTTGTGGCCTCTCCCTTCACAGAGCACAGGCTCCAGACGCGCAGGCTCAGCGGCCATGGCTCACGGGCCCAGCCGCTCCGCAGAATGTGGGATCCTCCTGGACTCGGGCATGAACCCATGTCCCCTGCATCGGCAGGCGGACTCTCAACCACTGCGGCACCAGGGAAGCCCCACAGTACCTATTTTTAATTGCACAGTTTCAGTAGGACATTAAAGAGAAGTTTCAAATGAAGGGTGGGATATATACCAGATTCATAGTGGGAGGACTCAATATTATAAATACCCTCCAACTTAATTTATAGATTCAATATAATTCCAATAAAAAGTAAAATGGAATTGGGAGGGTAGATCACAAAATGAAGTTAAGGACTTCTAGTCAATAAGGCATGCTGAGCTGATTTGGGAAGTGCACTCCATCCCCACCCCTTGCCTTCCCATCCCATACCTTTCTTCGCTAATACATATAAGCTCTGGATAAGTATAACAAATTACTTTAAATGCATAGCTGGGCAGAAAGCAAGAAAGGGAAGTCTCCCGGAAACAAAAAAGAAACTCATAATAGTGATTAGGAGTTGAAGACCTAGTAGGAATATAAGAATAGGATATTTACCTTCAAGTGTAGAGTTTACCTACCACGTGAGGATGGAATTAAGCACCTTACATAAAATCAGGAGGGTGGAAGAACTAGAAAAACTCCATCTGCTCAGAAGGAAAGCAGTACAAAACAAGATTTCAAGAGGAATCACATAGAGATCTAGAACTGAAAATATCTTTAATGAAAAAAAAGTAGACCATTTTAACATAGCCACACTTAAGGGGAAAGGATTTATAGAGGTGTACACCAGGGGGCGGAATCTTGGGAGACATCTTAGAGTTTTTGCCTACTACAGGGAAAAAGCAATATTTGAAGATACGTCCCAGGTCACACCACATTTAGCACCTTCGCTCTTAACCACTGTGCTAAGGGAATTGCACATCAAATACTAGAACAGCACAGAATTGGGCTCAGGATCCTAAGGGTATGGCAGGATTTTCTCTAGAGCCACTGAGGACTGACTCACCCTCAGGCCAAGTCATCACCTTTCTTCCATCTTTGCAGGTCAATCTAATATCCTACTTCTGGATCCAAAATTCCACTTCTATGGAATAAACGACACTTGTTGTTAATGTAAATACTGTGTGTGGCTCACATGTATTTTTCAAGTTGTCTTTTCAACTTCTAGGACCACATTAATAAAAACATTATTTAGATTGTCTCCTTGTCACTCCTTTACCATAAAAGACTTTGATTGAATAACATTACAAATGCTGCAAAGATCATATGAAAGCTAATAGTTTAAAGCCCTTTTAAAATTCCCCAAAGCTGAAAAGAGACATCCATTAGCATGCTTGTTTATTCTAGAGTTTATTGGCTTATGGGTATCAGCTTTATTGTTTCACAGGAATGCATACTTTTTTTTAATTGATCAACGGCAGAATACAAACGGTGAACAATTAATCTTAACTGTTTATTACTTCTATGATTCTCTGGAAACAGAAGGGGGAAAATGATGTCTTATGTGCTTATAACACAAAAGCACTATCTCAGATCATTTCCCCAGCTGTGGAACAGATTGCAAACTTCATCTTAAAATTACCAAATGTATATCTTAATTGATTAATTACAATTCTCCTAGCATCATTTTAAGAAACAAAAATAGTTTTTGTGACATTTCTGTGAATATATTTGATTCCTATAATAACCATCTCTGCCCTTCCCTTCTATCCTCTTGCCAATTATGTATCACTGAAAAACTATACCAGGTTTTGTACGCGTGACCCTTATAATGAACAAGCAGGACCCATGGGATATAATCAGAAAATGACTTTCTTCCATTGCGTCTGTAAGTTTATTATGTGGGGCTGGTTTTTCCCTTGTCCTTGTATGAAATTCAGGACAGTTGTCATGTCTTTTGCAATCATTCAAATAATGAAGACTTTTCAAGTCACTCTAAGTCCAAAAAATCAATCACAGTTCTGTAATTAATGTGTCTAATTTAATATAGCACTCAAACTCTTCCAACTTCATGCAAAGTTAAATGGCTCCCTCCTGCAGCTAGTGAACACTTTCCCACATGTTCTGGGAAAGGTGAACAAAGATTCTTCTCTCTCCAGCCGGATTGCTAATTTAGGTTGCCCCCACTTTCTGATCCAAAAGTGGGGATGAGGTAGAAGGAAAAAGAGGCAGCAGGAACATTCTTTCTTGACTAATACAGACTAGTTAGATCATTAGATCTAATGCTGGTGATCTGTGAGCGTGGTGAGTGTTTAAAGGTTACTTTTTAAAAATTGAAATATAGCTGATTTACAATATTGTTTTAGTTTCAGGTGTAGAGCAAAGTGATTCAGACATATATATATATTTTGATTCTTTTCCATTGTAGGCTATTACATGATATTGAATATAGTTCCCTGTGCTATACGATAAATCTTTGTTGCTTATCTATTTTACATACAGTAGTATGTATCTGTTAATCCCATACTCCTAATTTATCCCTTCCCCTGCCACTTCTCCTCTGGTAACCATAAGTTTATTTTCTATGTCTGTGAGTCCATTTCTGTTTTGTAAATAAGCTCATTTGTACTATTTTTTAGTTTCCACATATCAGTGATATCATATATTTGTCTTTCTCTGTCTGACTTACTTCACTTAGAATGATAATCCCTAAATCCATCCATGTTGCTGCAAATGGCATTATTTCATTCTTTTTTATGGCTAATATTCCATTATGTGTGTGTGTGTACATGCATATATAGTGTGTGTGTATACATACATATATATATGTATATGTATGTATATATATATACACACACATACACACACACATATATACATACCACAACTTCTTTATCCATTCATTTACTGATGGATACTTTAAAAGCTTACTTTTTCTTTTGAGCCAGGGTTGGGATGGTGATGAAGATAATTGAAAGTAGAGAGGTGGGAAACCTCAACTCCAGCCCCATCACTGGGGATCTCTAACCTCCAGATCCTTTTTTGCTGATGGTTACTTAGGGCTCCCTCCTCAGTTTACCCTGCTGGGGTCCAGGTGGTCCTCTCAGACATGACCTGAGGTGATCCCCAGCTAGCTCACTCTCCATCGTGGTGATCTATCCTTGTTCTTTCGGGAACAACCCATGCACTCTGTGCTCTACCAAACTATGGAACAGTGCAGCTATATCTCTTCACTCCATCATCAGAGGAGCTAGCCAGCCAGTCTCTTATCCTGTAGATTTCTCAGACCTGAATCTCTACACCTCCCCATCTTCAGCGATACACATTAAACACTCCAAGTGATCTGCATAAAACCCCTTTCTCTAGACGTGAGTTGAGGGGCAGGTACCTCACACCCCTTTGTTGGTGGCCAGGATCTGGGACTCGAATTCACCACCAACTCTCTGAAAATCATCTTCTAATCATTCTTTTTATGGCCTCTCCAACCTGTTTTATCACCTGGGAGTGGCCAATAAGCTAACCACGAACAGTTTAAACTGGTTCTCCTGTGCTTCCAAGTCTGCGTTGCGGTCTTACTTTGGAATGTGGCCTCTACTGTCTTAAGCCACAGCTAAAACTGAAAACTAAAAAGTTCCGTTTTAACATCCTGTTCCATGTGTACTCATATTTCTATCAAGTGGTCCATTTCTATTTTTCTTCCAAAAGGAAATATATGTATTCTATTGGCTCACAAACTCCTACAAGCAGGGTTTGAACTCTCAAGAGTTAAATAATTGTATAAACTGAGGTTTAACCATGAAGGATGAAATGACAATGGCCGAGGCGGAGTGATGGGGTGAGGTGGGGACCTAGGCAGAAGCACAGCGTAGCAAGAGTCAAACACGCAATCAGAGCTCCCAACCTATATAGCCTCCTGCGCGCTGGACTGTACCCACCATCTTCTATTCTCCCGGTCCTGCTCCTCTATGACACCACGTAGCAGAGTCACCTGGGAGTTATCTTAGATCCCTCCCTTTCTCTCATCTGCAAGATCCAACCAGTCACCAAGTTTTATTACTGCTACATATAAAGCATCCCTCCTACCCAGCCACTCCACCCATTCCCTCTGCCACTGTTTCATTTCAGTAAGAGTTAATGAGGACCTATGTTTTTTTAAGAGAGGAGAGTGGAGTATGCTTATATGTTAATGAAAAAGAGTCAATCAAGAAGAGATCAAAAATATTTGAGAAAAAAGACAATTGGTGAGGCCAGATCCGTAAAGGAGAAGGAGAGAAAGAACCCTGAACCCAGGGGGAAAAGGAAATCTTGGACAGGAAAAGAAAAACTTCACTATCTGAGATACTGACTTTCTCATAATGCTAAATTTATTCAGCTTTTCAATGTTAATATTTTCTTTTCTGAAATAAGATTAGACGGTGGTATTTTTAATGTCCTTACTTGAAAAACATTTAAACTTGGCAAACATTCAGTCCCTAAAATTTGGGGTGGGGGGGAGATTTTTCTATTCCCTCAAATCCAATTCCCCAATCTTGAGTATCTACGTGGCTACTGACCTCTCTCTCTCTTTCCCTATCTTGTCCCTTTCTCCTAAGGGAGAAACATTTTTCTATTCGCTGTCTACACTTTCTTGTCTTCCTGATGCTCATTCATCATTCCACTGCAGCCTTCCTTCTATCTGCATCTCGCCACTGAAACTGCCCCTGGCTGAGGTCACACTGACCCAATTGCCAAACCCAATGGTAACTTCTTTGTCCTCATGATGCTAATGGGAGTTCTTTTCATCTTAAATTTCTAAATTCCCTTTGATTCTCTGATTTCACTCTCTGCTCTGGCTACTCCTTCTCAGGCTCCTCTTGTTGACTTGTTTCCCATGTTCTCAGAGTTTCACTGTTGAGGGTTCTTTTTGCTGCACACTCTAGGTTCATCTCATCCATGCCTTCTACCACCACCTGACAACTCCTCTATAATTACCTCGTGTTACCTGTACCACTCTAGGACGTAACTATCACCTTTTCCAGATGAGGGAAATGAGGCTAAGAAAACTAATTTGCCAAAGTTCCATTATTAGTATAATTTTAAGGAATGTGTTTAAACCACAATCTTCCGAATCCAAAGGCCATAGTCCTCTGACTCTAAGACAACTGTTTTGAGGATAAAATAAGATAATGTATAAAAGTGAAAACAGACAAAGGTTTCTATTTTAATCAAGTTCGGGCATTGTAGAATCAAGAAAATTTTGTAAAGAGCCAAAGTTCCCTTCTATAATGCCATCTGCCTCTTGCCGTCTCCCTTCTCTCTGAGGTGGTAAAGTAAATCACAGTACATTTCAACTTTCTCCTTCTCCTTTCTCTGACTGTGGAGTCAGCCAGGGATTCACACCATAGGTACAGGACCTATCTTACCCCTGATTCTGGACTAATTAGGCATTATTTCGCCAAGGTAGAGCAATCAGGGAAAAAGGACTAGGTATATGAAAAGACTATTGCAAAAGAAGACTCTTCTAAGGAATTACCAAAAATCGTGTCTACTGAAAGAAAGTGGAAACAGTAGAAAGTGGAAACAGTAGAAACTTTCATAGATTTTCTCTTTAGTGGACTCAGTAAGAAGAAAATGGACATCATAGCTATGAAACCAAAGCAGGTAGTCATAAAGCGGAAAGAATCTGAGATTAGGTAAGGCAACTTGGATACCAAAAATATCATGACCCAATAAAAAGTTGCAATGGAGGTGGTGAGTAACAGATTGGAAATGACTGAAAATCTAATCAAAGTAGATTGATTAGATTAAGCTTGAGAAATTCTGCCCATATTCAGAGAAAAGGCAAAAGATTAAATGTAGTAAATAAAAAATGAGATACGGGAGATGAATACATAAATGTAATTACAAAAAAAAATAATCAGGAAAAAATTGAATTCCAAGATGAAAAGAAATTTTAAGTCTTCAAATCAAAAACTACTCAAAGAGTACCAAGAAAAATTAATATAATAGATTATCACCATGATATGATATGGTAAAAATTTTCATAGTATCAGAGAAAAAAAAAACCAATGCTTTTATAATGGAAAAGAATCTGAAAACGAATATATATAACTGAATCACTTTGCTGTACACTTGAAACTAACACAACATTGAAAATGAACTATACTTCAATTTTTTTTTAAATGATGCTTTAAGCGTCAAGACAGAAAAACAGATTATCTACAAAAGAACAGCAATCAGGCAGACCTCAGACTTCTGCAATCCTAACCTCTAGAATTCAATAGAGCAACATCTAGAGAGCACTGAGGTAGACTGTGATCCAAGAATTTCATATAAAGCAAGAAAAACAGAAAAGTATTCCCATCTGTACAAGGATTCCTGAAAACAATTTCTTAAAAACTTCTCAGCTATTTATGACCTCCTAAAAAATTACTTGAATATATACTTAAATTTGTCTTGCTATGAACTTAAGGATGGAGGGACTGTAATTCTATTAAGCTGGCATAAGCAGTAGAACAGCTTAAACAGAGTTAAGTCGAAATAAACTTGGTCAATATGGGCACAAACCTTAAAGAAATTGTCCAAAGTCCTTAAATGGAAAATAAATGATTTCAGCATTTATTAACGGTAATAAATTTGATTTTAATAACCCTAGATGACATCAACAGAAAAACTAGGAAATGACAGAGCTGGAGAAAGAAAGGTAGTAAATGTGTTAAATTTCTCATCTTACAAAAGAAAGTTTATTAATACCATTTCTCCCATGCACTGATTAGGGAAGACAAGGTCATATATATATATATATAAAACAAACAAAACCCTTAAAGGCAGCTATAGTTGGATTTTTAAAATATGATCTATACCTTTTAATCTATCAGAAGAAAAGTTAGCAAATAAAATACAGTCCAGACAGCTAGAGAAAACTGTTGAATAGCATGGGCAATTCTTATGACCTATTGTTAAATTTTTTAAGTAAATAAAAAGAATGCATAGGAAAAAATCTAAAGTCTGTAACAACATTCATACACATATATGTTCACATGGATACTTTTATCAATAAAACTGGAAAAATGATGCCAAAATGTTAGATGTGCTTATCTCTGGATGGTAGGATTAGAGGTGGTTCTGACAGTCATCCTTATACTCTTCTGTATTTTCCAAAACCAAGATGTAAAATTAGTCAAGAGTCTGACACGCTCCTTAGCGTTTTTTAGTGTTATTTTTTATTTATTTATTTATTTTTTGCGGTGCGCGGGCCTCTCACCGTTGTGGCCTCTCCCGTTATGGAGCACAGGCTCCGGACGCGCAGGCTCAGCGGCCGTGGCTCACGGGCCCAGCTGCTCCACGGCATGTGGGATCTTCCCGGACCGGGGCATGAACCCGCGTCCCCTGCATTGGCAGGCGGACTCTCAACCAGGGAAGCCCCTTAACGTTTTTTATAAGCCTACTTATAAACTTAAATATATTTATATATAAATTTACATATGATACTCCAAACACTCTTACCTCTTTCTGCTCACATGGTTTCCAAAAAAACATTTCAATAGTGATAAGGCACTAAAGTATGCTAAAGGAGAGTATTATTTTAAAAAGGAAAAAAGTCTGGACTAATTAAATACTATAGGAAAGAGGTATGAAGTTACAAGAACTTGCTTGAAGATTTAAAGCGAAATTTCCTGAGGCACTTCTGCACTTTCCAAGAGGCGGCAGAGCTGAGGACCAGGGCAAACGCTGCCTGAGTTGCTGGCAGAAACAGTCCCAGTTTGGAGACCCAGAAGCTGGGCTATATGAACGTTATGGCCAAGACAGTTGCTGTTTGTACTAGACCTAGCAGCGGAACCTTTTAAACATTTTACAAAAAAGATTTTCTATGAACCAACTAATGCAGAGAATAACATCTGCCTTTGAGGATATGGAAGAAACTGCGAAGGAAGGACGCCTTCCACAGGTGCAAAGACTCTCTCCTGGGGTAGAAGCTTCAAGGTGAAACTTTAAGGAGACAACGCTTCACTTCTTTACGTAAGGTTTAATGTTGATCAGATAGAATAACAAAAGCCAAAAGAAGTTGATTAAAACATAGGTTTATGAAACTAATGGTAAAACTTTTACTGCTAAATAGTTCTATTTGTGTCAGATTCAGTAGAAATATTCCTTATAGGGAGGGCAATGACTCTCAACCCTCTCACACTAAAGCTCATTTTTATAACAAATATTCTGTAAGTTACACCTTTGCTGTCTTGAAATGAAATTCATAGAAAATATAGTCTAATTACATACATATTTTCAAAACCAAACAAATATAACATCCTAACTGTAATATATAGGAGACATAAAAGAAAGTAAATTTGGACTTCCTTGGTGGTGCAGTGGTTGAGAGTCCGCCTGCCGATGCAGGGGACCACGGGTTCGTGCCCCGGGTCCGGGAGGATCCCACATGCTGCGGAGCGGCTGGGCCCGTGAGCCATGGCCGCTGAGCCTGCACGTCTGGAGCCTGTGCTCTGCAACAGGAGAGGCCACAACAGTGAGAGGCCCGCGTACCGCAAAAAAAAAAAAAGAAAGTAAATTTAATTATTACACATTTTAATTTATAACTGCTCTGGCAGGACGACACTAGAAAACAGAATTTCTAAAAAAGCCTTGAAGGAAGTGGTACCATGTAATACAGAATCACTTGTAGGGAGTAATGGAAGGTGCAGCAATTAGTCATATTATAGATATGAATCACCAAAATGTCATGAAATTATAAAGAAAATATATTTTTAAAGGCGTCTTGGGCTTCCCTGGTGGCTCAGTAGTTAAGAATCTGCCTGCCAATGCAGGGCACACAGGTTCTATCCCTGGTCCGGGAAGATCCCACATTCCGTGGAGCAACTAAGCCCGTGCGCCACAACTACTGAGCCTGCGCTCTAGAGCCCGTGAGCCACAACTACTGAGCCTGGGCACCTAGAGCCCGTGCTCCGCAACAAGAGAAGCCACGGCAATGAGAAGCCCGTGCACCGCAACGAAGAGTAGCCCCAGCTCACCGCAGCTAGAGAAAGCCCACGCACAGCAACGAAGACCCAATACAGCCAAAAATAAAAATAAATAAATATATATTTTTTAAAAAGGCATCTTGATTGTTGAGGATTAATTCTACTTTGGAACACGTATTTTAAATGTAGTAATTGTCTTTAGTCTTTAAATCTATGCAAGAATGTTGAGCTCCACACATGGAACACAGCTACACTGAAATATAGAAACATGTGAAGACTTTATAAGGTCTTTGCAGAATTAGGAAATTTGCCAGATATCCCAAAATTAGCATACTATCATCTACAGATTCAATCAACAGCTTGACTCTAGGTAAGCAGTGTGGGGTGTTGAAAGGGGTATGTGTGTGCGGTCAAGATGCTTAACTTCTCTGAATCACAGATCTATATAAAGGGGACCATAATGTCTATCTGTTAGGACTATGAAGATACTTTTTAATGTATGTAAAGTACCTAAATAAATAAATGGTGGTGAGTTGCCCCACTAGCAAGAGTACTCCCCTAGATTCTATGTGGTCTCTTAAGATTGGATCCAATCCTTTCAGTGCCTATATTTCAGGATAAATTCTTTTGTAAAGCCTCAACCCTAGGAACTTGGGAAGATAGATCTTTAAGATAGAAGATCTTGAAAGGCAGAAACATCAAGAGGTGGAACTTCCAAAAACCAAGTCTCATTTAAGTAGGATTTTGAGGGCTAGAAACCCCAGTAATTGTCTCCATTATTTCAGATTAAAATCTCTGGGGAGGGGTCTAAAGGCCAACCATTTCTGAATGATTTGCTGATTCATTAAGTCATGCTCTTCACACATCCCACCACCTTGCTCTTCTCTCTTTGCCCTCATCTTTCTTAGGGTACTCCTTTTCTTCTGTCAGTCGGTTGAAATAGTCCCCATCCAAGATAATGAAAAACACAGGATGCTAGTTTATAGTCGTACACCACCTTTGTAAGTGACTTACATTGCCCTTAAGATCACACTTTGAATTTCATTGG
The DNA here is from genome assembly GCF_003031525.2 of Neophocaena asiaeorientalis asiaeorientalis. Taxonomy (NCBI): domain Eukaryota; kingdom Metazoa; phylum Chordata; class Mammalia; order Artiodactyla; family Phocoenidae; genus Neophocaena; species Neophocaena asiaeorientalis. Next base: position 1,835,594 of record NW_020174427.1, read on the forward strand.
AAATCAGAGATTTGCAACTTACTTTACTGCCATTCCTACATCACTGAACTCGTATAGAAATTCATTTCAAATGAGCAAAGTCCTCACTACTACAAGAACTGGAAAGAATATAAAATTTAATGTCTATGAAAAGAATATGAAATGTAATGTCTCTTCTCAAAGTTCGGATTATGGCTACGATTGCATCAACATTCATCTGTAGAAAGAAATTATTAGAATCTAGATGACTTCTAAAGTGCCTTCCAACTTTAATACTGTATGACTCGATTATTTCTATACAGGTTGAATCATTGGGAAATTAACACAGCACCATTAAATAAGGCAATTTGTGATCTAGGCTGCCCTAAGCCTACTCTCTTTGTGGCTAAAGGTATTTCTTAGAATACTGAGCTAAAAATGTAACTGAATTCTGCAACCAATGCAAACGTCCTAATTGATGGGAGTGGAAAAAATTCAATCCAGAGTGCCAGCAATTGCTCTGTGAGCTAGCGCAGCAGGGGGAGTGTGGGGTCAGTGAAGCATCAAGTTACAGACCAAATTAAAGGTCTGGAGAAGAGTGGCAGGGTCTAATCATCCACTGAGGCTGCCAGAATTGGATCTACCACCCTTAACTCGCTCACAAAGAACTGCTCGGTGGATGCTAAGCACACAGACTAAGGGCTTCAAACATCTTTCATTAAAAAAGGCCTTCAGTTCCAAATAGCTCTTGGTGGAATTATTTCCTTGAAGTTTTTAGTTCTGTCATATTAAAATTTCCATGAAAAAGTAATCAAAACCCAATGCTTACAGTGTCCTGTCACAAAGAAAAATATTGCAGGTTTTCATTTCTATTAAAAACATGTGTTACATATATGTACATAATTATGTAAGTCCCAGACCCAGTGTACACATATATACACAAAAACCTTAGGAAAATAATAGTTTTCCCTAAGCCAACAAAATGTATAACACAACGTTGTACTCTGTTCATAACTCCCCTCATTAAGCCAATGCTTTGAAGATGTCAGCAAATAGTGAATATTTCTGCATATTTTGTGTCATAAGCTGCAAACACTAGATGTATTAGAATGAATTAAGGTCACTTTTAAAATTCAAACACAGTAGTTTCTGGACTTGGTTGGCTGAATCGTGTGTATCTGCACTATTTTTCCTAGATGAAAGTTAATTTTAGAAAAAGGTGAAAAAGTTCGCCAGGAAAACAATGCCATTGGCTCAATACCTAGACAGTGACTCTAAAGGTTCAAAATGCTTTACAGTCACCTACTTGCCCTTAATATCCTTGAAAGCAATATCAAATATTATCCCTATTTCATAACAAGCATCTCATTTCATAAAATGTTGTATGATTTACTATCATACCTACTTCATGGTATTTAAAAAAAATTAGTCCTTCACCTCAAATTTCCAAAAGACAGATAAACAAAAATCTTTACCCCTGGTAGTTACACTCAGAGTTTGTTAGTTACTTAGAATGGTTCAGGTATAGATATACATGAAAAGCAGCAGATGTACATCTATGACAAAGTTCAAGATGGAGAAACAGTACTAGTGCAAACTCAAATACAATATAATTTACACTCTTAACCAATTCAGGGTAGAAGAGCTTGGTTCAAATAGGAATGTAAACAGGAACTAAATCAATTTATATGATAATTCCTCTTTGGGTTCCTAGAGATATAGTCCATTAGGGTCTTTAGCCTTAAAATAACCAACATGTAAAAATGCCAGTGGTCATTGACAGAAAGTCAGCCAATGCAAGCTCAGTGAAGGAAGCTTTTCTGATTCCCAGGAGAATAGGCCCCCGTACTTTCTAAATGCCAGAGTACTTGTGAAGGAATTCTTACATCTTAAAAGCTTATGTTTAAAAACTAACTCTTTAACAAGGGCGGTTAGAAGTGGGGTATTTCTTTTCATCCTATATCTGAGTTTCAAAAGAACGTTAACCCTCCCGTCCCAAAATTGCCATCTTAAAACCAATGACACTGCACCAAATTCACCAACTTGAAGAGAACCAGCTTTCACTCCGTTTTAATTCCCTATTCACACTACTATTTTCAGGGGATGTTTACCAACAGTTGGGTGCCCCCTCTCCTCATAAGGACCTTACAGATATTTTCAAGTAATTATGAGGGGAGAGCGCATCGCAATCACCTGGAGTGCTTTTTAAATACACAGAAGCCTGCGCGCGCACGCACACACATCCCAATTTCTTAATCATGATCTCAGCGCCCGCGTAGGAGCTATTGCTTTAAGCTGTGATCAAGTTCTCGCACCGCAGTCACCCAGAAAACCTTGTAAACTCATCACAGTATTTAATTTTCAGGAAAACAAAACCCAAAAACCAAAACCAAAGAACTTCCATCACTGTTTGGTGCAGATACAAAAGATAAGACACCTACCTTGACCACGGGTTAATATCCTCCCAAAGTTGGTATAGTAACAAAAGGGGAAAGAGGTATGTTTTGGAAGGAGTGGAGTTGTGATTTCTCAGCTTGGAAATTATTGCAGACTCGAGGGGGAAAACGGTGCGCCGGTGTTTGCGCCACACACCTGGACACGCTGGACGACCTCCTGCCTCCTCCTTCGCCCTCTCGTTTGGGGCCGGGGGTGCGGGGTTTCGGAGCTGCCCGGGGGAAGGGGGAAAAGTGAGGGGTGAGGTCAGAGAGGAGGCGGGGGGTCCGCGAGGGCCGGAGTCCCTGAGGGCCGCCCGCCTGGGGC
>NW_020174427.1:1838339-1854496 GCF_003031525.2 Neophocaena asiaeorientalis asiaeorientalis
GCGCTCCCCTTCTCCCCCTGCTGTTTATTCTGGAGAGCGGTGGCCCCTCTCCCGAGCCTTCCCTCCCCCAGCGCGCGCACGCACACACCCCCAGAAACGCACTCCCTTTAGGAAGCTGGCCGCGAACGGGATCCTGGAAATTCTGGGGCTGGGCAATTTCAGAAAAACCCTTTTAAAATCTTTGATCTGCCCACCGAGGTTCAAGGCAGACACCACTTCCATTCATCCCCTGCCTCCGTCCTCATTTGTTTTAATCACAGCATCACTCGACAGTTGATATTCATGTAGATTGTGCTCTGAGAATCTGCTGCCAGTCATTCTTGTTTTTCCAAAATTGCTCCTTCCATTTTATTGTTTTAAAAATGTAGACGTCCCCACTAGTTACCCTTAGGTGGTAAGGACTTTCGATTGGCCCCGGGAAGGATATGTTCAGCTGTAGAAGACAGGACAAGTTTCTTTTGCTAGCATTGTCGATACCTGCCACCTGTCAGGGCCCCACGTCAGGGCAAGGGCAGTTAATTTCACCTGGCTTGGAGCATGCCTCCGTTCCGGGTTAGGAGAGATGCAGTTTTGAAGCCAAAGCTCTGGGGAGGAGCAGGTGGATGTATTCAAAGAGAGTTCTAACGGCAAACGAGCTAGCAAAAGGGAGAGCATACTGAATAATATAAAAGATGAGAGCGATGGGAAGCGATATGTGAAAACATCACTGTATCACTAACAGGCAGGACCTGGGAGTGACATATCCCTACTGGGAATGTGGAAGGTGAGTCGTTAAATGGCGCTCCGTTTGTTCATTCATTTACTTATCAATATACGTTTATAGAGTAGGTTAGAGTGTAACATTATTCATAGTCATGTTATACTTTAAGGGTACTAGGAATTGAGAAGCAACCAGTTTATAACAGAGCGCTGGGAAATGCAAATACGTTAAAATACGTTTTAACTCCATGTTAATCCACTATCTTTCCTAAACTTATCAGATAACTTTTTAATCTAAGGGCTGGAAAAAAAAATTGGTGCTTACTAGAATTGTCAGGGTTCTCTATTGGGCAGGAGGCCAGTGCTGGAAGATAAACTCATTAAACAAGTTATTGCAAATGAAAGGACCCCCTTAGGTGACAGAGGAAGATTGGGGGGGGAAGTTAGCACAAAGGCTCTGGCCTTCTTAGTCATTCAGCCAATATTTATTGAATGCTTACTAGTTCGAGACACTGCTCAGGGCTAGGGATAGAAGAGATAGCAAGAAAGATAACATCCCTAACCTCGGCAAGCTGAAGAGGGGATAGGCAAGTAAACAGGCTTTTGAAAGTAGATGCTCTGATAGAGGATGGCACTCACAGAGGGCAGTATACATGAGGCCATAGGAGGAGAAAGAGTTGGGGGAGGGGTAAGCATGCAGGGAAAACCGGAAGGTAAGAAAAGCCTGGTAATTCAGAGAATTTAAAGAAGCTCATTGATTGCGGCCGGAAGATTGTTTCCAAAGAGTGGGAGTGGGAGTGTTTGAGAGGAAGAATGGAGACGCAGGCTAGAGAGGTAAGCAGAGGCCAGATCATGTAGAGTCTTCTAGGCCCTGTTTTAAAATTGCATCTTAGGGAATTCCCTGGCGGTCCAGTGGTTAGAACTCCGTGCTCCCACTGCAGGGGGCCCGGGTTTAATCTCTGGTTGGGGAACTAAGATCCTGCAAGCAGCACGGCAGGGCCAAAAAACAAAACAAATCAAAATAATGGCTTCATCTTATAAAACAATAATACAAAAATAAAAATAAAATTGCGCTTTATTCCACAGACAGTGGGGAGACATTGAAATGTTAAGGCAAGGTAATGACGAGATCAGATTTTTGCTTGAGAAAGACTACTGCCTACAGACAGGAAAAAGATGAGGATGGGGGTAGGGATGAGAGGGAATGGAGAGAAGAGCTTTAGAAGGGAGACATGGTCAATGAGTACCAGCACGTAGATCCTCATGCCTTTGTGAAATCCGCCCCACCACAAGTCCTTGGAGAGAGGAGCTCTTCCTGAAGGGACGTGCGGAGGGAGGAGAGTCAGCGTGAGAAACAATTGAGAAACAATAGAGGTAAATAGAAATTAGAGAGAGAGAGAGAGAGAATGGTATGTTTGGGGGGTTGGGTTTTGTTTTTTTACAAGATATTTTGTTTATACATAACTCTAGCTCATACAGTTCAAGGATAAAAAGAATGTTGATTTGTTACTGAGTAGTGGAGTAAATTAAAGGAAAATTGGACACACAGGAATCACTGATATATACATATTCCAAATTTCCTGCTTTGGGACAGCAAACCAGTATGTTCCTACCCCAACAAAGAAGGAGCTCGCCTCTCCTGCTGAGAGAGTTGTTTTATTCCTATTATCTTTCACTCCTGCCATCTAATCGTCTTATGACCTGCCTCGATTTCAATCCATCTGTCGGAAATCAAAGTTCATGCTACTTGTACTAGGCCACGCTCTCTAGATTAGTTTAGGTCTTAGACACCTGTGGCTGCCCCGGGAGCTGAATTAACTTATGATGTAAGCATGGTGGGCTGTAATCAGAAGATCTAAAGGAAAGCTTAAGTGCTAGCGCTAAGGTGTTTGGAGGTACCAGGGCTCCCTGCTAGACCTTCTCTGTACTCTGAGAGCACAGGGGCAGACGTAAAATCCAGGGGGAAAGCTGGCTGACCAGAGCCAGAGGAAGAAAGCCAAACATTTTACCCCTAGCTTTGCTTGTTATTGTTTTGAGATCATTTGCTGCATTCTCTCTCTCTCTCTCTCTCTCTCTTTTCTCTTATTTCTACTATCCTCAATTTTCCTTCATATTTTTCCTTTCCTATTTCTCCTCTCCCCTTTTAATCTTTTTAAATTTTTGTTTTAAATTAATTAGTTTATTTATTTTGGTCTTCGTTGCAGTGCGCAGGCTTCTCATTGCGGTGGCTTCTCTTGTTGCGGAGCACAGGCTCTAGGCACGCAGGCTTGCAAGTTGTGGTGCGCGGGCTCAGTAGTTGTGGCGCACAGGCTTAGTTGCTCCATGGCATGTGGGATCTTCCCAGACCAGGGCTCGAACCCGTATCCCCTGCATAGGCAGGCGGATTTTTAACCACTGCACCACCAGGGAAGTCCCTCCTCTTTTCTTTTTAACTCCCTCTTCACTTCTCTTTTTCCTTCTTTCCTTTCTCCCTTTCCTCCTTTCTTCATTAATTGATTCACAGATATTTTTGTATCCAGTATCTATTTTGTATCTATATAGTACAATCTACTCTGTTACTGGCATAAGTGCTGGATCTACAGAGAAGACCAAGGCAAGGGGCTAACCCTTGAATTCATAGCCAGTTGATGTATGAATGAGGACTCTATGATTGCAGGTAATAGAAATGCAGTCAAGATAACTTGGGGGTCGGGGGGAGGGGAAGTGTTTAAGAGGTAACAGGGCTGTCACCTGGGAGCCAAACATATGGATACAGACAGCAATCTGAAATGGGAATTGAATACAGTGCTGACTCTCTCTCCTTCCCTTCTCTTGATTCTCTTTTATCTTCATTCTCTCTCTCAATTCCTAATTCCCAGGGAGGGGACTAACTGACCTTACTTGGTCAGATGCCCAGTCAAGGAGGACAAGGTGTCAGGATCATGATGTAAAAACATGCCTACAAAAAGACATAAAGAACCTGAGTTTAAGTCCTGACACCAGCTGCCCAGGCTGTCAGTGGTCGTGGCAGCACTTCTCAGTGGAGACAGCGCTTAGAGGCGTGCTTCACACAGCACACAGAGCCAGGGTCTGAGGCAGGACCCAGCGGACACGTCTGAGGGTTGACCTTGACCACCTGCGCACACCTCGGATCTCCCAGAGGAGCAATTTCTAAAGTTCTGTGCGGCCGTGTTGCAGGAAGCCTCTGCAGTGCTGTGCCTTTAACCCCTCTGCAGCACCTTCACATCTCCCCCTGAACTTTGACAGATACCGAAAGCCCCACAGGTGGGAGAAGTTACCTGTGTGCTGCCCACAAGCATGTAGACAGACCCCAGACTGGTTGGAACCAGGTTGATGATGCTGACTCCCAACTGCCTCACCACCAACCAATCAGAAGAATGTCCACAAGCTGATCCTGCCTGCCTCCTTGAACCATTACTATAAAACTCTTCACTACCCCTTCCAGGTCGGGACACAGTTTGGAGGGCATTAGCCTGCTGTGGCCCCCTTTGCCTGGCAAAGCAATAAAGCTATTCTTTTCTACTTCACCAATAAATAAGAGGGAATATCCTGGCAGTCCAGTGGTTAGGACTCGGTGCTTTCACTGCCGTGGCCTGGGTTCAATCCCTGGTCGGGAAACTAAGATCCTGCAAACCATGCAGCGTGGCCAAAAATAAATAAATCAGTTAATTAATAAAAATAAAAAGAAGAGAGATTTGTTAGAGAATGGGTTTAGCTGTGATATGTTGAATTTCAGATATTAATAGGATATTAAGCGAGGAAATCTGATAGGCAATTATAAGAGTATGATGCTCAAAGAGAAAGTAAGTTGTTAAATATATTGATTTGGATTTTATTTATCTAGAGGTCATTGATACCAGGGGTGTGGACGAGATCACCCAAGAAAATCATGTCTAAGGAAAGAAGCAAGGGCCTATGGGGATCCCTGGAGAACACCAACATTTAAGAGGATAACAGATGCAAGATAGCCAGCAAAGGAGGAGACCCTAGAGAAAACACTGTCATGCATGCAAGTCAAGAGAAAAAGGTTTTGAAAGAAGGGGATGCTAAACAGTACCTAATGCTGCATAGAAATAAAGTAAAAGTATAGCAGTATTCAAAAGAAGTCTTTCAATTGCCTATTTGGAGATCATTACTGGTCATTATGAGAGCAGTTTTAGTGGAGTGCTAGGAAAAGAAAGTACTGTACATTGCATGAGATTAAGGTTTCTTAATCTGAGCACTATTGATGTTTTGAACCAAATAATTCTTTGTTGTGTAGGCTGTCTTGTGCATTAAAGGATGTTTAAGCAGCGTCACAAGACTCTACCCACTAGATGCCAGTAGCACCTCTCCCTACTTGGGACGACCAAAAATGTCTCCAGACATTGCCAAATGTCCCCTGGGGGCATAATGCCCCCTCCCCCACTTGAGACTCACTGCATTAGATTGAGATGTGGATGGGAGAGAGACAAAACAAATGTATTTTTCCAAAAAATATTACTAGGAGGCAGCATCATCTCTTTTTTTAAATTTATTTATTTTATTTTATTAATTTTTGGCTCTGTTGGGTCTTCGTTGCTGCGAGTGGGCTTTCTCTAGTTGCATCGAGCTGGGGTTGCTCTTCGTTGAGGTGCGTGGGCTTCTCATTGCAGTGGCTTCTCTTGTTGCAGACCACGGGTTCTAGGCTCTCGGGCTTCAGTAGTTGTGGCTCACGGGCTCAGTAGCTGTGGCTCATGGGCTCTAGAGCGCAGGCTCAGTAGTTGTGGCGCAGGGGCTTAGTTGCTCTGCGACATGTGGGATCCTCCCGGACCAGGGCTTGAACCCGTGTCGCCTGCACTGGCAGGCGGATTCTTAACCACTGTGCCAGCAGGGAAGCCCAGCACCATCTTTGAAAAACCTTTTTCTTTTTGTTTTGTTTTTTTTTTGGCTTATAAACAGAAATTTATTTCTCATAGCTCTGGAGGCTGGGAAGTCCAAGATCAAGGCCCCAGCAGACTGGGCGTCTGGTGAAGGCCTGCTTCCTGGTTCATAGACAGCTGTCTTCTTGCTGTGTCCTCACATGGTGAAAGGGATGAGGGAGCTCTCTGAGGTCTCTCTTATAAGGGCACTAATCTCATTTATGAGGGCTGTGATTGGGGGTTAGGATCAACACCTTAGCATTCAGCCTACAGCCCAGGCTTAGCACAGTAATGGCACAATAAAAGATGATTACTTGAACATGAATTCAACTGAAATTCAAGTAGAACAAAACCCAAAACCATCTACTTACTCTATAGCTTAAAAAAAACTGTTCACTGTCATCTCCTCTACTAGAGGGAATTAAGCTGGCCTGTTAAGTTGCCTGAGGGGACCACTAAATGTCTAAATTGGGAATCAACTATACTCTATCCAGTTTAACCCTTTCTGTTAACACGGGGAAACAGAGGTCCAGGGAGTTCGAGAAACTGGCCCAGAGAGAGACAACAACTTTTGTGCTGGGTCAAGTGTAAGACCAGGGTACCTTTCATTAACACCAACATCTTTTCATTTATGTGGCCTTTCACAGTTTACCAAGCACCTCTCAGCTCCATGACCTCATTTATTATACTATATCCATGAACTTACAGAGATGGCTTTTGGGGGATTTTTTGCATCCTCAGACCAGTGTTGCAATAGCTTATTCTATACTGACTCTTAAATTTAAAATATATATATGTACACACACATGTAAATGTGTGTGTACATATATATGGACATACGGAAGACACGGCACCACATCTCCCTGTGTTAACCCCATGCGGGCCACACCCTGGCAGTCACAAAGCACCAACAGAAAATGGTCTTCGGTTTCAGAATTCCCAAGTTGCCACTGATGCTTCAATACTAAAGAGCTTAGAAGTGTTTACACTTTCAAGAGGAGTAGGAATGTTTTAGGCTTCCCTTTAATGAGTCTCATTTTGAGATAGAATGGCAAGGTTGGTCACTCTTCATGCAGTTTTTGTAGTAAGTCTTTCAGGGAATGAATGGTGAAGCCAATTCATTTATCCTCCTGGAATTTGTCTTCTTTTTCTTTGTTGTGAGGTTATATATTAAAGGTATGGGCATACAGACATTACGAAAGATAAGGGCTATCACGGGAGGGAGGAAATCAGACAATAAATCCAAAGAAACCTACGGAAATTAAAAACCTGAACTCAGGGGCAGGGCAAGAGGCAACACGGTCTTTTCACAGAGCCGTTACACATAATGCAACTGTCCTCAAAAGCAGGAATGGAAAAGAACTAGCCATTCAGCTGCAGAACGAAGCTGGGGTCTTGGCTTTAGAGCTTTCACTGTCTTTAGCATTAGGCTGGGCAGCAAGTGCCTTTTCCAGAGTAGGCCAGAGAAGGTAAGTCCAGTTTGGTTTTTAAGGCTTGGGTCAGCTCTGTGGCCAGCAGCTCGTGGAGGGACACACCGTCGTGGGAGTACACCCCGTTTCTCCCAGTCCAGTCGTAACGCTTGCGGACACTGGATGGTGAAGACAACCAGATTTGCTCGTTTGGGGTCTGCTTGTTGATGACGTACGTTCCTAGAGCTCCACCCAGTTTAATTCTTAAAACACCACTCCCAAAGGAGATATCATAGTCTTCAAATGTGTAAGGTTTGTCTGCAAGGTCTTCAAAAAACTCTGCTAAGGAGTCCAGCGTCTCCTCGGCCAGTCTTTCATAGGCGGTATTGTCCTGAGGGCCAGCGTCACCCAAAGTTCCCGTTGTCCTCAAATTCATCCAACAGACGCACTGCTTTTTGACATTCAGGATCCGGTTGAGGCAGCAGAGACTCAGACTGGGCTGACTGGGTGTGCCGGCCGCGGCGGTCCCGGTGCGCAGGCCCCGGCAGCCTTAGAGCCGGGGGTCCTTCGTTGGCCGCGGGGCCCCGGCGCGGGCCTAGGTAGAGCCTGGAGGCGCCGAGCAGGGCAAGAGACTGGCGGCCGCTCGGCGCCCAAGCGTCCACATTGAAAAACCTTTTTTTTTCCTAACTTGCAAACATCTGTTTATTCTAAATTTAATTTTTTAAACCCAAGCTGCCTATGGGGAAGATACCCACCCAAACTTTCTCTAGTTCCTTTAAATGAAGAATAAGTTTAAAAAAGAAATATTTTATTTATAGAAGTCTATAGACTCAAAATAGGAATTATCTTTCTTTCTTTATATTTATTTATTTTTGGCCATTTGGCTTGTGGGATCTTAGTTCCCCAACCAGGAATTGAACCCAGGCTCTCAGCAGTGAGAGAACAGAGTCCTAACCCCTGGACCACCAGTGGATCCCCCATAGGAATATTTTAGAGTTTCACGTCAACTTTCTAAGATAATGCTCTGTTTTGACAATCTTGTGACAATGTGGAGGATTTCTAGCCAACTTGTAGTGGAAAACACTTTTTTGCCTCTGATGTTATGATTCTACCAACAGTGATGGCATTTCATATAATCTAAACAATGTTAGTCCATAAGTAGAAAAGCCCCTTTCAACAGAGATGATTTTATTTTACAGAAAACAAGGGAAGTAATACCAAAGCTCTGTCGTCTCTATTTTTTTGGCCTCATTCCATGAAACAGTTGCTAAGGATATATTAATAAAATGTGTTACAAATGATATTTGCTAAATTTAGAGCAGAATTAGATTCTAGGGAGAAAATTTGGTAACCACTTATCCTTTGTTCTCCAACTGTTATTGTCTTACCACCATATCCCTCACCTTCTCCTGCTACTTACTTTGAATAGTCTTCTCTGGCCATCGTCCAAGCTAGAATATCCCATTTATCAACCAACTGGATATCGTTGCATTCACATATTTTCAAACCTAATCTCAAATTACTAACCTGCATATAATACTTTGGCTATCTCTACCAGAATAGAGTGTGATATCTTGTTTTTAGAAGAACCAAATGTGTCACTATATTTATATTTATGACCGGGTTTAAAAGAGAATCTGGTCATCAGCTTATTCGAGCCACGTTAATTTACGGAGCTGGTATTGCTGGAAGGTCTTTAAGTGGCATCCAGACAACAGACTCATGCCACTGTCTTAGAACCAAAAGGGGATGCATTTCAATTAAACACATATTTTAGAAGTATTTGTGTTAGGCACTGTGCCAAGGACTGGGAAAGAATAATAAGCATGGATGTGGTCCCTGCCCATGAAGCTTGTCATCTGGGAAAGATAGATATGTGTGTAAGAAAGATAAGATGTCTGTGTGCAGTGGATGTAAAAACTTCTTAAGGCAGAAATGGAACCAATTTAAGAATCAGGGTTTTAACATTTCCAAAATTAAACCAACAAATATTTTTAAGCACGGTCCCCTGTTGATCCCAACTGTACCTTATTTGGTTGTAATTATCATCCCCTCTGTGCAGAGACAGCAAAGCTCACCAACTGTTCCATATGTGCCCCCATGTTGCCTAGATTCTTTGCAGTGAGGTGGGGTAGCATGACCCATATGGTCACTAGCCAATGAGCAGAACCCTAGAGGAGCTGGTATGAGTTCGTGTCTTGCTCTATTCCCCTAACACTGTGAACACTCAGGACTCATATCGTGATGGTGGATCACAAGACCAAAAGGAGCCTAGGGCAATGAGTAAATCACAGGAAAGGAAGCCCTGCAGAGTTGCCTGAACTGACCAAGAGTTTTATAGAGTGAGAAATAAACTTCTGTTAAACAAAATTGTTTAACTGCAGTTAAATAAACTTTTGCCAAAAGAACCTGTCTCATCCTAATGTACTGTCCCAACGCAATAAACAAAAAATGCTCTGAATCTTCATAATAAGAGTTTATTTTGGTTTGCATGCATTTGGCAAATCCCTATTGATCACTTACTATGCCAGGCCTGCTTTAGGTGCCAAGAATACTGTGATGAACAAGACAAAGTCCCTGCAGCCACAAGGAGTTTACATTTTAGTGGGGAAGACAGACAATAAGCAACTAAAAATTTCAGGTAGTGATAAATGCAACAAAAGAAACAAAGACCTTACTTCTTTTTTTGTTGTTGTTATAAATGTATTTATTTATTTTTTATTTTTGGCTGCATTGGGTCTTTGCTGCTGTGCACAGGCTTTCTCTAGTTGTGGCAGGCGGGGGCTGCTCTTCGTTGTGGTGCACGGGCTTCTCATTGCAGTGGCTTCTCTTGCTGCAGAGCACAGGCTCTATGCACACAGGCTTCAGTAGTTGTAGCACGAGGGCTCAGTAGTTGTGGCTCACGGACTGTAGAGCGCAGGCTCAGTAGTTGTGGCACACGGGCTTAGTTGCTCCCCGGCATGTGGGATCTTCCCGGACCAGGGCTCAAACCCGTGTCCCCTGCCTTGGCAGGCAGATTCTTAACCACTTGCCACCAGGGAAGTCCAAGACCTTACTTCTTAATCTTGCCCTATTTTCACCACGTCTCATCCCTCTCACATTGTTACTTTCCTCCCTACTCAACTCCTATTCCATGCTCCATCATTATGTTCATTGTCGCACCCATATCTTCAACTCACCCTTCTCTCCTCTCTTCATACTTGTCTGAAAAAAGGCCAACCTGGTTAAATCCAATTATTTGCCACCTTTATACCTAATCCTAGTAGCTGAATATGGCTGCAGAAAAACAATAATCCTGACTGTTCTCACTTTGACTTCATGGCCACTAACCTCAATTGTTCCTCCTTGCCGCTGCCTGGCAACCCTACTACATTCTCTTGTCCACTCGTCTCCCATTCTCCTATATGACTAGCACACATTCCTCTCTCCTGAAACCTCCAACTGTCCTCTCCCACACTGACAGTCAATGATTTTGCTCCTGATTTCACTGAGAAGTTCAAAGGAATAAGAACTTCTGAAGTTCCCACAAATCTGCCAACCCCACCCACTGTCTAAAGCTGTATCCTCTGTCTTCCCTTCTGCTACTACGTAGAAATTGTCCTAAGGACAGCTCCTCCACTTGTGTACTAGGTTCCGTTGCCTCTCATCTCCCATGTAGACATGAAGATGTGTCACCTAGATCCCCCTTCAAGGAAGGACCTGTTGCTCAGCTGCAGAGCCCGCAGTCAGCAGACAGCCTCCATGGTCAGCTTCTTCAGCGGCTGCCCCATGTGTGGTCAACTTCATCCCAGGTCATGCCCTTCCTGGAGCAGCTTGCATGCAGTGACTGGGCAAGGCGGGGGTATAAAAGCTCAGCCATGCAGGACACTCTGAAGAGCTGTACTCACTCCAGAACTCCCCATGGAGTTGGCTGAGGCTTGGCCAGTTCCGCTTTACAGTTTGACCTCTTCCTCTGCCCACTCTTGCTTTCTCCCCCTTCCTTTCACAGGTACTGATTCCTAATCAATATCTGACACCCCAGATTCTGTTTCAGCATCTGCTTACAGAGCCCAACTTGACATACCAACTTTAGGTCAGCTCCAGCTATTGTCCCCTCCTTCTCTTTCATCACCAATTTCCCCCTCCCTACTGATTCATTCCCATCATCACATAAACATACAGTAATATCTCCCTACTTAAGAACCAAACTCCCGGGACTTCCCTGGTGGCGCAGTGGTTAAGAATCTGCCTGCCAATGCAGGGGACATGGGTTTGAGCCCTGGTCCAGGAAGATCCCACATGCCGTGGAGCAACTAAACCCGTGCGCCACAACTGCTGAGCCTGCGCTCTAGAGCCCACGAGCCACAACTACTGAGCCCATGTGCCACAACTACTGAAGTCCGCATGCCTAGAACACATGCTCCACAACAAGAGAAGCCACAGCAATGAGAAGCCCGTGCACCACAAGAGTAGCCCCCACTCGCTGCAACTAGAGAAAGCCCGCGCGCAGCAACCAAGACCCAACGCATCCAAAAAAAATAAATGAATAAATAACTTTATAAAAAAAAAAAAGAACCAAACTCCCTTTGAATTACTGCTCCATTTTTCTGCTCCCCTGAAATAGTAAAATTCCTGGAAAGTGTCTGATTCCATTCCTTACCTACCTGTCTCTCTCTAACCCCACTCCTGGCACCTTCATACTCACCACTGCAGAGAAACAGCTCTTGTCAGTGCCACTGATAACTCATCATTCTTATACCCAACGGTCAATTCTGAGTGCTTATCTCACCTGACCTTTTAGTAGCTTTGACCCAGCTGATCACTCTCTCAGCTTAGATACTTCTTAATCACTTAGCTTCTGAAGCTCGACATTTTCGCTTGATTTTCCTCCCACTTCACTGGGTTCAGTTGCTCCTTGTTGTCTCCTTGGCTGGTTCCACTTCCTCTCCTGAACCTCTAAACACTGGTGAGCTCCAGGGTACAATCTTGACCCTCTCCTCACCTCTGCTGATGTTCACTCTGTTAGTGCGCTCCTCCAGGCTCAGAGCTTTAAATACCATCTACTACTACGTGTTGACAACTCCTATATCTATATCTTGGGCTAGAGTTTCACCTGAATGGCAGACTTTCGTATCCAACTGCCTAGACTGAATCTCCATTTGGATGTTAGCAGGAATCTCAGACCTAACAGGGCTAAAAAATAACTGACTCCCCTCTCCACTACTCCTTGCCCCTCCCCTAATAAGAGCCTGCACCCTCCCCCAACCCCTGAGGTCTTCCTCGTCTCAGCAAATACATACTCTGTTCTGGTTATTGAACCAAAAATCCAAGGTCATCATAACCCAAATTCAGTACTCTAGAGAATTCTTTAGAATATATCTAGTCTTTCTCCACTGCTCTCATTTACTTAAGATCTCTTTTCAAATGCCATCTTATTAACAAGATCTTCCTTAATTATCAAATATGTAAAATAAAATCCCATCCATCCTACTGGTACCTCCTATCTCCTTTAACCTGCTTTACTTTAATAGCTATTTGTCATACAATAAATTCACTTGTTTGTTCACTGTCTCAACTAGAATGTAAACTTGAAGATGGCAGGGACTTAGTGCTAGTGACAAGCAGAGAGTAGGTGCTCAACAAATTTTTTTTTTAAAATTAATTTATTTTATTTTATTTATTTATTTATTTTTTTTAAATTAATTTATTTTATTTTATTTATTTATTTTTGGCTGTGTTGGGTCTTCGCTGCTGCGCGTGGGCTTTCTCTAGTTGCAGAGAGCAGGGGCTACTCTTCGTTGCAGTGAGCAGGCTTCTCATTTTGGTGGCTTGTCTTATTGCAAAGCACAGGCTCTAGGTGCGCGGGCTTCAGTAGTTGTGGCACGTGGGCTCAGCAGTTGTGGCTCGTGGGCTCCAGAGCGCAGGCTCAGCAGTCATGGCGCACAGGCTTAGCTGCTCCACGGCATGTGGGATCTTCCTGGACCAGGGCTCGAACCTGTGTCCCCTGCACTGGCAGGCAGATTCTTAACCACTGCGCCACCAGGGAAGCCCCTCAATAAATATTTTTGAATGAATAAGTGAATGACTGAAAAAGAATGGAAAGGAAATAGTGATGCTATTGGGATAGAAGAAGCACTTGAGCATAGAGCTAAATGATGTGAAGGTACAAATCACTTGAAGATTCTGAGGGGAAAGCAGTCCTGGCAGAAAAAAAGTGGAGAGCCCAAAGGTAGGGGTGAGCTTGGCTTTATGGGGGAACATCAAAGGTATGTGTGGCTGAAACAGCCAAGAGTGTCAGAGAGATGAAATCAAGATTGTCAGCAACTGGATGATGTAGGACCTTATAAACCACGTGGACAAAAAAAAATTGTTGCCTGCCATTTCAGTAAACAAAGAATGTTGCCTGTCATTCCAGTAAACAGCAAATGTTACCACCATCAAGCCATCAGCCACTGCATCCTGAGGGGAATTCAGGACAGAGAAAAACAGGATACTGGCCCTAGATAGTTAAGATGCATTTCTAAGGACTTCCCTGGTGGCGCAGTGGTTAAGAATCCGCCTGCCAATGCAGGGGACACGGGTTCGAGCCCTGGTGCAGGAAGATCCCACGTGCTGCAGAGCAACTAAGCCTGTGTACCACAACTAATGAGCCTGCGCTCTAGAGCCCGTGTGCCACAACTACTGAGCCTGCGTGCCACAACTACTGAAGCCCATGTGCCTAGAGCCGGTGCTCTGCAACAAGAGTAGCCACCGCAATGAGAAACCCACGCACCGCATCGAAGAGTAGCCCCTGCTCACTGCAACTAGAGAAAGCCCGCGGGCAGCCACAAAGACCCAATGCAGCCAAAAATAAAAAATAAAAATAAATAAATTTATAACAACAACAACAAAAAAAGAAGTAAGGTCTTTGATTCTTTTGTTGCATTTATCACTATTTGAAAATTTTAGTTGCTTATTGTTTGTCTTCCCCACTAAAATGTATACTCCTTGTGGCTGCAGGGACTTTGTCTTGTTCATCACACTATTCTTGGCACATAAAGCAGGGCCTGACGCATAGTAAGTGATCAATAGGGATTTGCCAAATGCATGCAAACCAAAATAAACTCTTATTGTGAAGATTCAGAGCATTTTTTGTTTATTGTGATGCGATGGTATATTAGGATGAGACAGGTTCTTTTGGCTAAAGTTTATTTAACTGCAGTTAAACAATTTTGTTTAACAGAAGTTTATTTCTCACTCACTGCAACTAGAGAAAGCCTGCATGCAGCAACAAAGACCCAATGCAGCCAAAAATAAAATAAATAATTTATTTATTTTAAAAAAAGAGATGCATTTCTAAGGCATAATTTCCAATGAGCCCAATCTCTTGCATCTTCCCATTCATAGAAAAGCAGTAAAATCATTAACTTGAGATATCTTTTTTTTGTGATTAGCAGTAATCTTTTGATGTTTGACTACATGTTTTTGTTTGGGTTTTGTTGTTTTGTGGGTTTCGTTCAGCAAAAACTCCTATATATCCTGGCTCTTCCCTTACTTATTCAGAGCAGTTCCTCAGAGCTATCTGAGAGGCTGTCTCCCAGGCCATAGTCCTCAGTAAGTTCCCTGAATAAAACGTAACTCGTGGCTTCCCTGGTGGCACAGTGGTTGAGAATCTGCCTGCCAATGCAAGGGACACAGGTTTGAGCCCTGGTCTGGGAAGATCCCACATGCCGTGGAGCAACTAAGCTCATGCACCATAACTACTGAGCTTGCGCTCCAGAGCCCGCGAGCCACAACTACTGAGTCCGCATACAACAACTACTGAAGCCCGCGTGCCTATATTACCCGTGCTCTGCAACGAGAGAAGCCAGTGCAATGAGAAGCCGGTGCACCACGATGAAGAGTAGCCCCTGCTCGCCACAACTAGAGAAAAGCTCGGGCACAGCAATGAAGACCCAATGCAGCCAAAAATAAATTTATTAAAAAAAAAAAAAGTAACTCGCAACTTTTAGGTTGTGCATTTTTCTTTGGTGGACAACCATAAGTATTTTGAATTTTATTCCAAGTATGATGGGGAATCATTGGAGAGTCTTAAGCAAGCGAGTACCCAATCTGATAATTAAAACAAAAATACAAACAAATCACCTTGGCTGCTACGTGATTAGTAGGAGGTGGGGCTAGCAATGTGGAAGCCACCTGACCAGTGAGGGACTATGTCCAAATCCAAGCAACAGAGTGGACAGGATCTGAGTGACATCAGTAGAGTGAAAAACGGTTTTAAATTTGAGAGTATAAGTGACAGGATTTGCTTATGTTTTCAGTAGGGGCACAAAAGGAAAAAAGAAGATTCAAAGAAAATGTCTAACTTTTGCCTTACAAACCGGAGTCCATTCAGGGAAATTTAACTGATCATATTTCTGTTAAATTCATCCAGTAAAAGGACCCTTTGGGCAGACAGTGGTTGAGGACTTCGGGGTGGGGGGAGGGAAATGAAGGGAATCAAACACAGTAAGGGGGAGCATTTGGGCGGGGGGGAAGCACTGTGTTGTGTTTTGTTTTGTTTTTAAACAAAGCCAAAAGATGAGTTTATTGCTAGGGTTTCGACCTGCAAGCCCGAAAACTCAAGGGTATGGGAGCAATGTGTTCACTTTTTTAAACGTTGAGTTTTAAAGGATTCTGCGGAGCTGGCCTAGAACTCTGGGAGAAGAGCCTGGACTGGGTGATACCGTATTTCCTCTATTATAACTAACACACATGATTTCCCCCTACATTTACAGGTCTGGAAATCTTTTTCTCTCCGGTGACTGTGAATTTTCAACGTGGTAGGGGCTTTTCCCTTGCGGTGCACCTTACAAGCGACGGGGTCCTCCGAAATACAGCAGATTCGGAAGTCATCACCAGCGTGATCTCTGGGACCCAAATGAGATCGCTCACTTAGTTATTCCCCTCAACCTCTGGGAAATACTGTAGCAGCGACTTCACGGGATGTAAACTTCTTCACCACCCTCCGCCCGCCCCCTCGCGGACCCGCGGCCGCTCCTCTTTTCCGGGAACGAGCCACGGAGACAATACACATGCAGGCCCTCTAGCGTTCTTCCGCTCGGCGCCGCCTCGCCGGTCCCGCGCCCGCTCCCGCCCGCCGCCCGGGGCTTTCCAGGCAGAACGCCGACCAGACGCCGGACGCCGCCGGGGGCCGCCTGGGAGCGCACGG
>NW_020174427.1:1854602-1887623 GCF_003031525.2 Neophocaena asiaeorientalis asiaeorientalis
CGGCGGCGGGGGCCGGGCGGTGGGAGGGGCGGCTAGGCGCCCGCGCTTTCCCGCCTCAGGACGGCCGGACTGCCTGCGGGGCAAGAGGGAAGCCGCCCCCGGGGAGTGAGAGCAGCAGACCCGGCTACGCTGGGAGGCAACTTTGCGGTCAGGTTTCCCGCGGCTCCCGGGGGCGGCCGGCTGGAGCCGCCGCGTCCTTCCAGCCGGGAGCGAGGGGACCGAGACGTGTGGCTTCCTCCCCGCTCGCAGGTCCACAGCATGTCCTCCTCCGGCCCTGCTGCGGAGGGAGAGGGAGCCCCCGCCCAGCCAGCGTCCGAGAAAGAGCCCGAAATGCCCGGCCCGAGAGAAGAAAGTGAAGAGGAGGACGAGGACGACGAGGAGGAGGAGGAAGAGGAAGAGAAAGGTGGGGAGGAAGTCTCGTTGCTAGTGATCGATTTTCCCGAAAACGGTTTTCTGGCTGTTTTTGCGCTTAAAGACGCTAAATCGGAGTGATTTTCAGTAAGAGTGTTTGCGGAATTAGGGTTTTTCGTGTTGAGCTGTAGCAGGGAAAATAACTTTGGGAATTCCAATTAAAAAAAAAATTACTCGTTCCGTTACTACTTTGGAGTGCCGTTTACTTCTCGTCAGCAACAGAGAAGTTCATAACATTTTATCATTTGACAGGAAGTTTGTAAGTTTCAGATCTGTTTTTTTAAAAGTGCTAGCCTTGGGAGTTCCTAAGGTAATGTTTTGTTTTTGCTAATTTAAGTACACGTCCTTTGCCTTTTGAAGTTATTGTAGGGTCCTAACTGAAATCATATATTAAGACTTGAAAAAGTTATTAGTACGAGTCCTGGAAATATTTTAATAGTTTTAATTTATTTGCCGAACTTCAGCAGACGTTCTTTTCAAAGGCTTAGGGGAGTTACTTTCACGGGGAAACACCGGTGAAAGCTGTTGCTCCCTTAGAAAGTAGTTAAATACGAAAGCAGTGAACTGTGAAAGAAAGTTAAATGAGAGCTCAGAGCTGTCTCAGTTTTGGTGTTGAGAGAGAGTGGTAGTAGCCTATTTGGACGCACGAAACCGAGGAGTCTTAGAGAATTGAGTGGTATGCTGCGTCAGTTTATCCAGGATGCATGGGGCAGTGCCCCTTAGGTGTGCCCGCTTCCTAAAATGTTTCTAACCACTTAAAGCTCCGTGTCACAGATCTTATCCTTCTCTCCTGGTGTTAGCCCAATCTAGGTTTGTTTAATATTTGACTACCGCTCAACCAAACTTGGGAAGAGGTTTGAGGATTTCGTCCCAAACCCAGGTTTCACTGTCAATTTTTTTTTTTTTTTTAAGTCTAAACCAGTCCACCGTCAGCACTTTTTATAAATACAATCTGGGTTGAGATTACATGGTGTGCCTTTTGTTTGTCTAAAGTGGTATGTGCTCTAAGGGGAAGCATGTCCACGTTTAAGTACAAAAATGCTTAGGAAAAATACGAATTATTTTTAAATTATTCATAATATAATAACTCGAAATTGGCCGCAGTATCTCACTACTAGTCCAAGACTTTCTCAGCGCTTTTTCCTCCAATTTTTGGTTTTGGATACCACCGAGATGATGAATTTCTTCACATCAGGAAGAAATTATAGAAGTCATGTAAAAATTATATAAATGACCGGTACAGTATTGCTCGGGAGATTGATGGCAGTTTAAATTGTGATTTTTTTTTTTTTAACATGAAAATTAAAAAAAAATAGCCCCAGGCAGTTCTATAGTTGTCCTAATTTATTATTGTTCTCCTTTTCCTCATTTGAGGTGTTTGTGGAGCAGTCGAAATTGTGGATGTTTTTATCCTACTTGGCCCTGAAAATTTAACTCTACTACTGAGGCATCATAGAAACAAGACACTGAAATTTGTGCCAAGTAAGGGGGTGAATTGACTTAGCTTGGCAGTGGTTTGGGGAGTGAGGGGAAGGGCGGTAGGAGATGCCTTGTAAAAGATGACTCCTAGGTTTCTGTCTTTGGCAGCTGGGTGGATAATACTGCCATTTTCTGAAAGATAGAATTCATGAAGGTGAGTGAGTTTGGAGATGATTATGACTTCTGTTTCGGATGCATTGAGTTTGGTGCCTGTAGGACATGAAGTGGAGCTGTTCAGTTGACAGCCTGAAGCTCAGGAGAAGGCTCTGGACTGGAGGTAGACCAGGAATGTCTTTAGCTTATAGATGGTAATCAGCAGCAAGCAAAGGGCTTACATCACTCAGGGAAAGGAAGCGGAGTGGTCACCAGCGTTGCTTTAGAGTGCTTTCTCTCCTTGCCGCACACCATTGCCAGCATACACCTGCTGGAATCCCTTTCTTTTTACTAATTCTTTGTGGGCAGATCCTTATGTCTCCAAATCTTACCTGTCCTTCAAAGCCAGATCCAGTGTTTTGGTCCTTTTTCCATAATCGAAAAAGAATTACTCTTTCATCAACTCAGAGGACTTTCAATTATATCTTTCTTAAAGTGTGTTATCATCTTCTACTTTGGAGTATATTTGTGTCTCACGGACCCCAGTAGACATGATCTCTTTCAAGAAATATTCAGTTTCTTAATCATCTATTGATGCTGCCTTAGTATCTAGTGCAACTTGGCACAAAATAGGCATGCAGGTGAATGAGTGGAAGCACTTCCAGCAATCTATACTGTCCTCTTATTTATCTGACTTTATCTCAGTCAGAAAGTAAGTGGGTTTTAGAAAATCCAGCCTAGGGACTACCCTGGTGGCTCAGTGGTTAAGAATCTGCCTGCCAGTGCAGGGGACACAGGTTCGAGCCCTGGTCCAGGAAGATCCCACATACCTCAGAGCAGCTAAAGCTCGTGTGCTACAGCTACTGAGTCTGCGAGCCACAACTACTGAAGCCCGTGGGCCTAGAGCCCGTGCTCCGCAACAAGAGAAGCCACCGCAATGAGAAGCCTGCGCGCCGCAACTAGAGAGAGCCTGTGCGCAGCAGTGAAGACCCAACACAGCCAAAAATAAAAAAAAGAAAATCCAGCATAATGTTTAAATTGTAAAATATATATATTACCTAGCTTAGGGGAAAAAAAGCAGTCTGGACTAAACATTGCAAAACTTTTTTACAGGGTTTTATGACCATTATTATGAACATCATTTATTGAACTACAAAGTAATGCCCTCCCAATTGATTGCCTTAAATGTAAACTTGTAGAATTTTACCCTAGCCATAGTAACTCCAGACTGCTCTGCCTTACTGTTGCTTTTCTTCTGTCAGCTTACTAAATTATTGCTTTGCCCTGAATATCTCTTGAAGTTCTTAAAATCTCAATCTAAACTTGCTGTTTTCTGATGTACGGTAAATGGAATCCCAATTAATAGAATTATGTCTAGTCAAATAGTAGGTTTAATGAGCACCTTGGTGATTTTTCACAAATAAAATGACTGGACTTCCATAGCAATAATTGTAGCTGGATAGAAGTTTGTTTGCTTTCTGATTTTTTTTTTTAAAAACTACTTCCCCTGTGGGGTTGCCAGGTAAGTAAAGTGTTACTTTTAAAAAACTTCAGCAACGCTATTAACTTATCACGTATTTTCATCTCTGTTGTATCATTTACTTCTCAAAATCATGCTCAGGAGAAGAGTTTATGTTTATGTAATAAAGTTAATACCTTCTTTAAGCTTTTTGTTATTTAAGAAGTATTAAATTGATTTCTAGAAAAGAGTCTCATCGTGGAAGGCAAGAGGGAAAAGAAAAAAGTAGAGAGGTTGACAATGCAAGTCTCTTCCTTGCAAAGAGAGCCATTTACAATTGTACAAGGTAAGTTTATGTTCCTTTCATTTTATAGTGAAAACGCCTAAATGTACAAAATGATGGATAGCAGTGCTTATTAGTTTTTAGTGTTTACTAAGTAGCAATATATAACTGGTGTAATTCTATTTAATTTGCCCTATTAGAACAGAAGTTATATGTAAATTATGCTGTAAAAAACAATTCTCATTAAATTAAATGTTCTAACACATAATGGGTATTTAACTTTAACATGGTATTTTTTCCTAGGAAAGGGGCAGAAACTTTGTGAAATTGAAAGGATACATTTTTTTCTGAGTAAGAAGAAAACGGATGAACTTAGAAATCTACATAAACTGCTTTACAACAGACCAGGCACAGTAAGACCTTTTTTATACCTTTTACCTAGTAGTCTACTTACGTGTTAAAATACTTCACAATGGAAGCATAATTTTAGTTCTGGAAAGGACTTAAGCAATCAACTAGATCAATCTCCATACCATACAAGTGAGCCAGCTGGCACACAGTTGAATGACTTATCACAGGAGATGTAGCTGGATATTAGCCATTAGTATTTTAACATCCAGGGCTCTTCATACTGTAGTTGTTTTAAAGGCAAACTAAAATTTCATATTGTGAAATCAAAATTATGATTTTAGTGATTTTTAACTGTATTAGAAGAAATCTGTTTTTTTGGTTTTTAAAAAATTAATTTATATTTATTTATTTATTTGGCTGTGCTGGGTCTTAGTTGTGGCACGCAGGATCTAGTTCCCTGACCAGGGATCAAACCCAGGCACCCTGCATTGGGAGCACGAAGTCTTAACCGCTGGACCACGAGGGAACTCCCTTTTTTGGATGTTTCTGACCATTCAGAAATAAATGATTACAGCATATTGTATCTCATTTTGAGGAAATATCTGTTAGGTGGTAATTTTTTGCCAGTGTTAGAATAAATCAGTGTTTCATTTACTGAATTACTATACTGTACACACAACTTCAGTATTTCATATAAGTGAGGAGACTTTGAGTGGACAAAGTAAAGTTTGACATTGTTTGACTGTCTGAAGCATGGTAAAATTTATTTTCATGTGTGTTACCTCAGTCGACCCTGACAACAATCTAATCTACACAAGTCCCATTACTGCTAAATGGTATTAACTTTTGGAGGTGCTCTGTTCTTTTTAAAGAATCAATCCCTGACTTTCTGTTGGAAAATAAGAAATATTACTAGCAACTTGTATTATTTAAGGAAAGGACGTCATTTTTTAAAAAATGTTATTTATTTATTTTGGCCGCACTGCACGGCTTGTGGGATATTAGTTCCCTGACCGGGGACTGAACCCGGGCCCTTGGCAGTGAGAGCACGGAGCCCTAACCACTGGACCGCCAGGGAGTAGGCTGTCTTTTTAGTAACTTTCCACGTCCCCTGATGCTGTCAGGTAACATTTAGTTGTGGTTTTATAATTACTAGTAAAAATTCCCAGATGAAATGCATTTCAATTCAAATTGTTATTTTCAAAGAATTGAGTTTGAACACTTTATAATGTTAATATTTTAGTAGCAAATACAGTTTTCCAATGTGAAGAAAAAATGTTGACTACACCAATATTATAGCGTGGAGACAGGTGTGAAAATAAAGGTGTTGGCTTTGAAATTTTTCTTGTGTACATTACTGGGTAATAAGTAGTAGCATTAATAATAGGAGAAACATTTTCAGGTGTCCTCATTAAAGAAGAATGTGGGTCAGTTCAGTGGATTTCCATTTGAAAAAGGAAGTATGCAATATAAAAAGAAGGAAGAAATGTTGAAAAAGTAAGTTATTTTTATAAATATCATAGTTAATGTGCTTCACACTTAATTTTAAACATTTAAATATAACTGCCCTTACATTTTCAGTAGACTGATGATTCTTTGCTTTAAATTCCAAGAGCATGTCATCATAAAGTATTAACTATTTCTGATAAATAGTGGCTGTCAAGATTATTGAAAACTCTAAAGACATTTCTGATTCTTAGAAGAATGATACAGGTAAATCATTCACACAGTCCAAAATTCAGGAGGTCCAAAGGAAGTGTAGTGAAAACTCTTCCATTCCTGTTCCCTGCCAGCTACTCTGTTCTCCCACTTATAGGTACCATTTAAACTATTTTGAAGTTAATCAATTTGATAGAAATCATGTCCATTCTAATGCAAACAAGATGATATATTCTTTAAAAAAATTTTTTTAATGTGATGATATATTCTTATAAGAGTTTTTGTTTGTTAAGTCACCTGTAGTTTAAAAACTCTAAGTATTAAAGGTCATTACCTATACCTTCTTTGAGACATTGTCAGTAGGAATACTCAGGGGAAAATGTGTTGTTTAATCAATCACCAGCCAGAAGAATTAACAGGTCTGTGAATTTTATAGTATTGAAAACTTGAGGTTATATTTCAGTGAACTAAGTGAATTTATTTTCATACCACCTTTAAGACTTAATTGGTAAATGATGTTTTCCATTTATTAATAATTACATCTGGTTGTATTTTGTGTAGTAGTCAAGATTATCGGGAGTACTTCTAAGATTCAGAGAAACGTTGGCTGTTTTCTTAATATTTGTGGCTGAGCCAGTTTGGTTACCTATTATCTTTATATTGTGGAGAATGTTTATAAACTTTCCTACATAATCACATTGGTTTCTTCCATTTTCTGTTTCAGATTTAGAAATGCCATGTTAAAGAGCATCTGCGAGGTTCTTGATTTGGAGCGATCAGGTGTAAATAGTGAACTGGTGAAAAGGATCTTGAATTTCTTAATGCATCCAAAGCCTTCTGGCAAAGTGAGGATCACTTTTTACTATTTCAGTAACAAATCAGTTATTTGTAGTGTCTCCATTCTCTTTTTTTCTGGAACATTTTAATTAGCATTGCTGTCAACATTCAGTAATATCTTTTACATTCAAAGAATATGCCTTCCGTTGACATATCTGCAACAATTTCATGATAGAAATAACAGAGAAGGCATACGGATGTGTTTTCCCTTATCAGATGTAAAGGATGTAAGATTAAGAAAAATAATTGTTAACTAAATGTCAAATGGGACAGAAATACAAAGGAAGTATCCAGAGTTATGTATATAGAAGCACTTGAAGAACAGAAACAGGTTGAGCTGAGGGTGAGGTGTTGGGCTGGTGAGGGAGGGTGTGCGACCTATAATCAGATCAGGAAAGGCAAGATGGTGTATTAAAGCTGGACATTTACTAGATACTGGAATAAGGTTATGAGAAAGTGACAGAAAAAAGCTGGCTCTTTGAAGTTGCTTGGACTGTATTTCCAGAATCATCAAGAGAGCCCAGGAGCTGGACAGGGAAGTAAAAGTCTTACAGTTTTCACTACTCTTCTAAAATCTGGATTAGGTTTGCCCTGATTGTTCAACAGTAACAAAGGACATCACTGAGTTAAAATGTTTATTGAAGTGCTAATTATATGACCTTGCATTTTCAGTTTGTTTTCAATCTTTTAGCAAATATTTTCATATTTTCTCATTTTGATAGGAAAGAAATTGGGAAGAGATCTAGAGGGCCTAGGAGTTCAGGGGAACACCATCAGTGAGGGGAGAAGGGCATTAAGATTAGAAACCAGAAAATAGCTCTGGGACTTTATTTTTGTCTGCTCTTGGTCCTGTTGACCATTAGCTGGATAGTGATACTTAAGGATATTTTTGTCATACAGCCACAAACTGAAGGCATATGGTAATGGGGGAGGAGGGGTTCTAGTTGATTTATTTAAAAGATGAGTTTGAACACTATTTCCCCAGAAGCAGTTACTAAGTTGCCTGAGATATGAGGGATATGTTTATATTCAACGTTTCCTCAGTGATTTTCAAGTGTGTTAGTCTCAAGACCCCATTACCCTTTTAAAATCAATGAGGACCTCAAGAGCTTTTGTTTATGTGGGTTATTTTGATATTTACTGTATTCTGAATTAAAACTGAAAAGTTCTAAAATAACAGGCTCACTACATGTTAACAAAAGTAATATTTGTATGAAAAATAACTATACTTTACAAAATTTTAATGAGAAGAACGGCATTCTGTTTTTGCAAATCTGTTTATGTCTGTCTTAAGAGAAGACAGCTCTATTCTCATTTGCTTCTGCATTTCCTTCTGTTGCAATGTATTGATTTGCTTGAAGTACATGAAGAAAATCCAGCCACACACAGCTGTGTATGTAGAAAAAGGAAGGATATTTTAAAAACCCTTTCAGTTAATTATGGATAGTCTCGTTTGATATAACACCAAAACTCCACAGTGGGGAGGTTCTTAAAGGTTAGTTGTAATGTGGTATCTAAAACCATGTTAATAAACTTGGACCTTTTACCTATGCATATTGTAATATGCACTCTCCATTTGGAAAATGTTGGTTCCCTGAATTATGCATATCTTCCAAATGCTGGCGCATTTCATTGAACACTGTCAAAAAGTCACATTCATTAATATAACCTTTGTCTCATCATTAGGTATTGGGAGGCTGTCAGGTCCATGAGAGTGGCTGTGAACTTTCCAAAATTTAATTTTCACTTGAAATTTTGAAATTTATCATTGGCAATACATACTGTCAGGTTTCTTGTGAGGTGACAGGCTCACATTTATTTCTGAGACTATGTCTGTCAAATACCTAAGTCTGAATAGGCATAGTTTTTTAATTATTCTTTTAAAAATGATATTCCATGAAAAAAGGTAGCTTAGTTCACTGCTCAGTTGTGCAAGTGCTTTTCTTTGAGAAGATCAGTGAACTTCCTTATGTAGCCAAAGTACTCTGTGTGTACCTCCAATTTTGTTATACAGATGGTATAAAGACATGTACTCAAAGGTTGAGAGTTAACACAGTATTTACTGTTTCATCAAGAATTGGTGTGTGGTTATGAGGAATATAATGACTACAAACACAGTTTGCTGCCTCCATCTCGATAAGGTACCAGTAGGTTTACCCACCTTTGCTTTTTGCACAATTACTACAAATGTCAACGCAGTGAAAAGTGAATAAATAATGCCTTGGTATTATTATGAAAATAGTTCTGACCTTTTGGGCTTCTGGAAAGGTCTCAGGAAACCACAGGTTCCATGAACCAGACTTTGAGAACCACTGTTTTATCCTTTTTTATGGAATCTTACTCTTATATCCATTTTTCATATCTGATTCTGTGATGATTACTCCTTAGTCTAATGGTATCAATCTCAAGCTATTTTCTGTGCTACCATATACTTCCATCATTTGAGGAAAACACTATAAAGTCATTAATACTAATTTTTTCTGCTCTAGGATAGTCTTAAAATTATTGATTTAACATTGTTTTACTATCTTTTTGTACTTCTAGCTTGACGGTTAATCAGATTTTGTTTCCAAAAAGGGATGATGCTCTTGACATTGGATTCTGATTAATAGATTCAGCTATTTTTAGAACCAGTATAGGAAAGCTCTAAGGCATTTATATATTATTACTTTTTAAAAATGAAAGTCTCTTCGTTTATTTTTAGAAGTTGCATTTTCTTGATTGGTTTCTTGAATGATGCAGCATTCTTCCACTTTCTTGTATAAATTTATCTAGCACCCATTCCAGTCCTCATCTTACTGATTTCACATACAGATTATATTCTTATAACCTGCATCTGGCTTCTGAGCTGACATAGGGATATCACATTTTTCAAATATATTCATGTCTTGGATTTCATTTAGTGAATAGTGAGAGTTTGGACGGTGAGTTACCTTTTCTCCAAACAAGCATATCAAAGAATTTATCCAGATGGATTTGGTTCCTGGTAATAGGTGGTAATGGCAGTAGTTCACATAACAAGGTTATCTGTATACATTTTAGGAGGTTTCTTGTGGAGAACCTCTCTGAGGAATATCTTTGGTCCACTAACTTATTTTCTGGAGGTACCTAGATTGGCTGTTTCCCAGTCTGTCTTTAGAGAAGGGTAGGTTGTTTGGGCAAGCTAGAGGCTGTCCTGTGGGTTGTAGATAGCCTGAAAATGCCACATTACACAAAGCAGCCACCTTTTCTTAATTTTTGTACAGGTAACATTGATCCCTAAGACTGAAATTTCCTGAAAGAGAAGGGACCTGTGGTTCTGCTAGTTTCATGAGAGATAGCTTAGAGTTACCAGTAACATTTACACAATCGCGTATCTTAAGGTTACGTTACAGAATTTTCCTTATTGTAGAAAATAACATAGGCAAAAATAAAGACAAAAGATGCCCATGATTTTAGAAGTAAATAATTTTAATTCCTTAGTCTTTTCAGATCCTTTATGCAAGGTTATTTTATAGTTTTCAATTTCAGAAGTTAGTAAATACTCCCCTAAGAAAGCATTTAAAAATTAAAGTTTTTAGTTAATTAAATTATTTTCCTCATGTGATCTCTGCTTTTTAAATATACATGGTTTAATTGAATATCAGAGTAATGGCAGTGGCACTTATTTTGTGGTTCTTAATTCATTTCATAATTAACATACTCGACACTTATTGCATATTTAAAATCAGTGAGAATATAATCCTGGCATTATTGAAAGTAGAACCCATAGGTAATATGAATATAAACTGTATGTTTCATCAATTCAAGATGTGTAAAGTGAGGTTTTATTTCCTTTATGGATGATTCCTCCTGGTCGATTAGTGGGTCCCCTAAAGCAAGAAGGCAGTGACAGTTTTAATGCTTGTAGGAGTGAAATAAATAGCAAGTCTAACTGGAAATATCATCTTGATGAAGTATAAACAAATATCTGAACTTAACACAGTGTGCACTTGGGCTTCTAGTCCCCTGTCAGAATGTAGAACACATACTTCTTTCAAATATGTGAAGAGTCTTGCCTAGAACCTAAGGTTCTAAAAAAAATGAAAGGGTGTTGGTAGTGCAGACAAAAAGGTTGACTCAACACATGCAGTTAAAGATGAATTCTCTGTAAAGCTGCTAAGCTTGGAAATAAAATTTCTTGAGACAGGAACAAGAAGAATTAAGTTGAGAAGTAGTTATCAAAAAGACATGATTGACTTGGAAATATAATACCTCATTGATGTTATCCTTATTTTATGCAGCCATTGCCAAAATCTAAAAAAACTTCTAGCAAAGGCAACAAGAAGGAACGGAACAGTTCTGGAATGTCCAGGAAAGCTAAGCGAACCAAATGTCCTGAAATTCTGTCAGATGAGTCTAGCAGTGATGAAGAGGAAAAGAAAAACAAAGAAGAGTCTTCAGATGATGAAGATAAAGAAAGTGAAGAGGAGGTAAAATGTTGGGGTTTTTTCATTTCTTTTCATGGAGAGAATTAAATACTCCTGCTATATAATAGATTAAGACAGAAAGCATAGATTTGAAGGAACTATATATGTACCATGTTGGTTGTTTTTAATTCCAAAGACACAGAAAGGATTAAGTGTAAACCCTTTCTTTCCCTTAAGGAGCTTTTAGTTTTATTGCCATGCCAGAATGTAAGAGTTGGAAAAGAATGAAGTTGCTGTGCACTGTTTGAGCTGGACCTTGAAGACTAGAGTAGGTAAATAAAGGGGGAGGAGTACATATCCTGACAGGAACACAAAGGAGACTTTTAAAGAAATTTTTCGTAGTATATTAATACTTTATGATTGACTTGTACCAGTTTATTCTGCTTTATGCAAAAAGCAAGGATTAAGGACCACCGTTTTATCTCAGTTTGGGATTATTTAATGAGACTAGTGGCATTTGAAGTTTATTTGATTGGTGGGCAAATTTTGTGTCACTTAGGAATGCCTGTCATTTTCTTTTACTTGGCAGTATTTATAAAATGTTGAGAATATTTAGTTTCTGAAGAAAAACTTTGGGAAGAGGAGAGCTGCTGAACCATGTAAGGGGTTAGCTTTACCCTCTCCTTAATATGTATCTTCAATCAAGTAGATGAGGGAGAGGGTACAAGGAGGTGATTTCCTGTTATTGTTAACAGTGTTTTGCTGGCTCTATTTTAACTTGTTTTGGTGCTCTCTTTAATGATCAGAACTTGCTCTGTAAATTGGGTAATCCCCCTTGTCTTATGTAGGGGCTTGATTAATGTGGCTTGACATTTTGGACCAAGATGATTCTTTGGTGTTGGAGGGGGCTGTCTTGTGCATTGCAGAGTATTTGCCCACTAGATGCCGGTAGCACATCCCTGCCCCCAGCCTCCAGCTGTGAAAACCAAAACTGTCTCTAGACATTGCCAAATGTCCCCTGAGGGCAAAATCACCTTCAGTTGATAACTGCTGGATTAGAGAGAATAAAGATGTGGTGAACTGATTTTATAGGTGTGCATTTTGTGTATACTTGTCTTTAGGTATTTAAAATCCATGCTTGTTTTAAGGTCAGAGTTTATAAAGACTTCTATAAAGCTAAGTGTAGAATGCTTCATAATTTTAAAAAGGATACTACAGATCCAGCAGGTGTTTCATAACTAGTATCTTAATATATTTTTGGTATGAAGGAAGATGAGTAATCTGAGCACTAGGGTTTTTATGGAATAGATTTTAAGGACATGTAGGAGGAAAACGTGTTATTTATATGTGAATATAAATAGTGGCAATTTTGCAGTAATAGATTTCCTCATTCAGCAAATTTTGGGTTATCTACTATTGTGTATTCACTATGCACGCTTCCCAAGACCTTTTTAAAGGCAGACTTAAAGCATGAAAAGTTGTCGTAGAATATAAACATCTAATTTTTTTTGTAGAAGCAAGATGATTAGGAGCATGGCCTTTGGAAACTGGGTTCAAATCCCAGCTGTACTCTGATTGTCACTGTTTGACTTTGGGCAAGTTACTTGTAAATTCTGTACCTGTTTCCCACCTTTAAAATGGGGATAATGATAGTACCAGCCTCCAAGGGTTGTATTAAGTGCCTTTATTTAAAGCACTTAAGAGTAGTACTTGGCACAAGTACTATATAAGTATTAGCTGCTGCTATTACTGTTAGTATTAAGATGACATTTTACCATATGCAAGATTTATAAATCCAGTCTTCTTGTCATTACTAAGGTGCAGGTTAAAAAGTGAGGATATTTTACACTCGTTTTCTCATTTGCTTTCCAGATTATTGTCCCTTTGTTCTGAATAGAGTTAGTTGACATCTGTGAATGTAGATGACTCCTGATTTATAACCATATTGGTTCCTGGATAATGATCACAAATGGAACTGTCCCACTACAGATCAAAGCCTTTCTTTCTTCATTGCCTTAAATGAGGATCATTTGCTAGAAACCCAGGTCAAATGATGAAAATCCATGGAGAAAAAAAAAAACCACAAAAATGCCTTTCAGACATTAAGTATGTAAAGCAACACAATCTAAAAGCTATATCATAATGCTTTGTTTTCTGCTTTGGTTTTTCTACTTGGACTGGTATTGACAGACTTCATAAAATATAATGCCAGTAAAATCTGGACTGAGAAATCTTTTTTTTTTCCTGATAAATAACCCTCTGGCAAACATAGGTATTCTTCATTTCTTTAAAGACTCCTTCAAATTTAGGGCCATCCTCCTCAAAAACTTTATTGCTGATTCCATTGCTGTGAAAGGCTCTGAATGCCTTTGAAAGGTAAGTGTTGGCAGGAAGGATAGTATTTCTATAGTAACTTTGTTTTCCCTTATTCTGTTTTTTTGAGGAGTCTGTTAAGTGGCATCCTTGTTAGGGACTTCATAAACAGGTATTTTTGGTCAATACTATGAAAGGACCTCTTTTCTAAGGCTATACAGAGGAATTGCAGGTTGATTGGAAAAGTTGAGGATTGCTTATAGATGTAATTTTTTTTTTTTTTTTTTTGTGGTATGCGGGCTTCTCACTGTTGTGGCCTCTCCCGTTGCGGAGCACAGGCTCCAGACGCAGGCTCAGCGGCCATGGCTCACGGGCCCAGCTGCTCTGCGGCATGTGGGATCTTCCTGGACCGGGGCACGAACCCGCGTCCCCTGCATCGGCAGGTGGACTCTCAACCACTGCGCCACCAGGGAAGCCCTATAGATGTAATGTTTTTTGCAGATTTTTTTTCATGGAAAATTACTGGGTTAATATTATTTATTTTTATTTCCTGAAATGAATTTTTCCTTCATAGATAAGAGTTCTCCCTGTTAAGATCAGCTGCTTGTTCTATTTTAGATTCTTGGAGTAAATAACTGAACTTGTTTCTTGTTTCCTCTGTAAATTGAGAGCTTTGGACCAAATAATCTGTATCATATTGCTGAAGTCAGAAGTTTTAAGCAGAAATCCAGTTCAAGTTATAGTTGTTCATTAGCCAGTTATATGAGGCTGAATATTATTCACCTGCTACTTTCCATATTTAGCTGTGTGAAAGAATAGGATACTTAATTTATAAGTAAATGTTATTTTAAAATATATGTTTGAAATCACTGAAAACTGCAGTTAAAACAGAATTGACAGGGTTTTTGTTTTTTTTTTAAGTCTTTTATATGAAATATGTCACATTTAGCATGTTAGCCAGCAATTGCTAAGACATTTTGTTTGAGGTTCTCTGTACCTATACCTCTGCTTCTATGATACGCAGCGAGCGGTTCCATCTCTTGGAAACTGGGTTCAAATCCCAGCTGTACTCTGATTGTCACTGTTTGACTTTGGGCAAGTTACTTGTAAATTCTGTACCTGTTTCCCACCTTTAAAATGGGGATAATGATAGTACCAGCCTCCAAGGGTTGTATTAAGTGCCTTTATTTAAAGCACTTAAGAGTAGTACTTGGCACAAGTACTAAAAAGTGGTTTTTAATGTAATCACTTTTTGATTGCTCAGTTCAATAAATTGAGAGTGTGCTAAGTGCTGTTGGGGTTACAGAAAAAGAAATTCTCTTTTTCTTTAGAATTAATTCACATAAGGAGGTGCTCTTTCTGAGTGTGACCTGGGTAATAATTCCTTTATAAAAGAGCTGGTCTAAACTTCTTTATCACCTTGGCTCTTGGACATTTGCTTACTTAGGGCAGTAGAAGGAGAGCAATTTGGAACCAGGAAGAAACTGATAGATGAGATTTCTTTAGAATGAGAGAATAGAGGTTTAATTATTTTCTATAAACTTATTATGAAAATCAACTGATTTACACATTGGAGTAGATCTTTAGGGGAGGATTCCTGAAATGAACCAGTGAGATTAAATCATACTCAGGCATGCCGTTCACAACAGGTATTACCTTAGGTACAGAGAAATTATTGAGAGTACAGAAAAAAGAACGGAGAAGCAGTGCTCTCCACATTAGAGAAAACAATTCTAATTATATTTTAGACCCTTAAAAGCTAGCTTAATGCTTCTTCAGTTTTTGTTTCCTAGTGTTTTTATAAATACTCTTTATCTCTAGGAAAGTATAAAACAAACTATAGATATTTACTTTGTGAGTATTGAATTTATCTGAATGTTCCCAGATACATCAGGAATATCTTCAGCTCTGAATACTTAAAAGCCCTACTGATAATGTCCAAAACAGGAGTTCCCTTTTTCTTTCAGGACTAGAAGTCCGCAGAGAGGCAATTCTGGGCTAGTAGAGCGGCTCAAGAAAGGTACTAAGAATTTGGGGATTGTCTCTTCCTGAGCCACCATCTTTACATGTGGCATTAAACCTCATGATCTCAGGATGATTGTTTTACCTTTAGGCATTGTATCCCTGTTCCAGATAAAAAAAGAGTAAAGGGATTTTTTCTAGTGATGTTTTGGCTTTTTCCCCCACTGGCAGGGATACCTTTTACCAGAGATCTCCAGGTACATCTCATTGGCCAGAACTTTTTACCCAGCCACCTCTAGTTGTAGGGGAGGCTAGTAAGACCCAAGTGTTAGCTTTCCTGCGTCTATAGGAGGAAGGCAGATAAAAAGTGTAATGTTGAGTGAGCCATCCTACAATGTTTACCAAGTGAGAGAAATTTTCAGTTATAGTTTTGATAAACATTTGGGCCATTTGAGAAATTATTTGGTAGTGGTGGGAGGGTGAACGTGAAAGCTTTGTTAGTCCTTAAATATGTTCTAAAAAATAAGAATTCCCCCATCTCAATCTGATCAGAGGAATTACAGAATTATATAAACTATTGAAACCTTTTGTTGGAAGGCAAAATTGAATAATTACCATAATAAAATCTGTTTAGGGTTAAACTTGCTTTCATAATCTTTTGTGG
This sequence comes from Neophocaena asiaeorientalis asiaeorientalis, assembly GCF_003031525.2. Taxonomy (NCBI): domain Eukaryota; kingdom Metazoa; phylum Chordata; class Mammalia; order Artiodactyla; family Phocoenidae; genus Neophocaena; species Neophocaena asiaeorientalis. The sequence goes on from NW_020174427.1 coordinate 1,870,502, forward strand.
AATATAGCAAGGTTTGCACATTCTTTACTCTTGGCACTCTCGAGTTTTCTCAGCCAAGTTGTTAAAAGAATAGTGTATTTTAAGCTAATACTTATTTTGTTCATCTGTTCACCCAGTACAACCTTTCTGCTGTGAGGACAGGATTCTGGCTCTGTGACAGGCGTCTTTTTTGGAGACCCTCCTTCAATAGCCCTGCTGCCTATAAAAGATAGGTAAGCCTTCTCCCAAGAATTTTTTTGCCTTCCTTCAAAAAGTGCTCGTGTCATTCCTCTGATTCTATACCTTCACGGTTATCAGACACATGGAAAATCTTCAAATTTTTAAAAATTTATATTACTACAGTACATTGTAAAAAGTTTAGATGACGGTACATTGTACTACCTGAAATTAATGGCAGCTCTCAGTTTTATCTGTTTCCCTTTAGCATGTAAAAAATACCTACAGTACTGGATGGTCCTGATTGAACCACTCACAGTATATTCAAAAATGGCAAGCCAGAATCTTAGAAATAAATCCTATGAGAATTTGGAAACTAGCTTTTTCTTTTTTTTTTTTTTTACCTAATTTTTCCCCATACATTTTGCTGAAAGACTCACAGTCTTGCCTCCTATTTGATTAAATAACAAAGGTGTTAAGTATCATAAGTGCTTCCAAGGTTTTTGCTTTATAATGCCACATACTGTGTTTAATTACTGAAATATTCGGAATATTTTTAAAAAGACTTAAAATAGGGGGCCAGTACTTGGTTTTTAATGTAATCACTTTTTGATTGCTCAGTTCAATAAATTGAGAGTGTGCTAAGTGCTGTTGGGGTTACAGAAAATATTTTCCTACCCAAATACCATTTGATTGACGCTTAATATAGGATTTCAAAAGAAAGAGAATCTCTCTGTTGATGAGTGACAGCTTTGGGGAGAGATGGAAGAAATACCAATTGAAATTGACCTTGGGGATAGAAAGGAAAGTTGGACACGTGAACAAAGATGGGGAGTAGGAAAGTACTGTGACAGACACGCTTGTTTGTGGTTGGGTAGTTTTTCCAGAAGTAAAGCAGTTAGAGATGAAGCTAGAGCAACGTACCTTGAAGCCAGACTATAGAGAACCCACGTGGCTGGGCATGGCTGTGTAATACAACCTTTGGGGGTAGATTGATCATTCTCCTTCCTTCAGAATGGTTGTCTTATTCTACCTGAGCATTTTGCTAAGTGGGGAAAAGAGACATGGCCTCTGTCTTCCAGGAACTGACAGTCTATCTGGGGAGAAGTACCACTCATTCCATAAGCATTTATTGGTATGTAACAAGGAGGATACTATTGAGATCTGCTGTGTGCCATGTACTTTCACATCTTGCTTCTTATTTAGTCTTGACTCCATGAGAGAAGGTGATATATCCTCATTTTTGTACTTTGAGGATACAATAAATAACCAACTTTCCAGAGCTTTAGGTCATACTTTTTCTCTTCAGCTCTATGTCCAAATCTGATTTTAAGCAGTAGCTTTAGGAAAGTTAATATGGGCATATATCCACTTCTGCTGGAAAAAATTTAAAACTAAAAGCTATTGACATAAAGGATCCTATTGATCTCTTTATCTGGCTCTGCCTTTTCCCTATATGTCTCCAGCAGTTCATGATCTAGACTAGGAGTTGGCAGACTATGGCCTGTATGCCAGATCCGTTTTTTTGGTACAGCCGAGAAGCTAAGAATGGTTTTTCCATTTTTAAAATATTTGTAAAAAAAAAAGGTGAATGTACAACAATGACCATATGAACCAGCAAAAGCTAAAATATTTACTGTCTGGCACTTCATAGAAAAGGCTTGGTGACAGATCTAGACCATATATTTCTCTCTCATTTTACTGTGGTGCTTTTAAAAAATACATGGGTCCCCAGGCTGCACACTTTTTTTTCTCTCTCTCTTAAATGTACAACCTATTTAGGTAAGTTGTGCCAGAAGACTGATACTAAAAATCAAGAAGTTTGGCTAACTGCTATTGATAGAAAAAATGTTTGTCTTAGCAAGCAGAGTGATTCTAATGAAATAGAACCTCAGGGTTGGAATAGATCGTTAAAGTTATCTAGTCTTCAAGGATCTTTTCCCATCCCAGTTTTCCAAATAATTACATAGCAATTGCTGTGTGCCAGTTCTAAGCTCTGCAGTGGAGATCAAGAGACAAATAAGAGTCTCTGTGTTAAGCCGTTCCATCTAGTTGGTAGGAGGGGAGAGGTCAAAGATTAGGAGGGAGAAAGTACAGTAAAGTATAACTTAAGAGCTAAGAAAGTGGTTTGCTCAAGATGGAGTATTTATCTCTTTCTAGGGGCAGGTAGGGAGCAAAGATCCAGACAGGGAAACATCATAGGAAGTAGCAATTTGATCTGAGCCTTAAAGGATAAACAGGAGAGGTTGGCATAACAAAAGAAAGATTTGGAGAAAACTATGTAAAATTGGATTACACCGAAGGCCCATCTTGGCTTCAAAAAAAAAAAAAATTTTTTTTAGAGAAATGATCTTGAGCCCATACAAAGTTAGGAGGTGAGGGCCAGAGACAGCCCTGATACTGAGTTTGGTTGTCCTTTGTTGCCCTTCTGTATTTTCTGCCAACATTTTTTATTCATTGTTATTATCAGTAACATTTGTATGTAACAGAAAAAGTTAAATTTAACAGTATGATAAATAGATTATGATATCATTGACTTACTGCATTGGTTTAGTTCAGTAGTTTCACCTCTGGCTTAAAGAAATACATAGGTACATTAGTCATTTCTATAAGCAACTAATGCAGCAGGAGGCACACTGAATTTAATCAAGGTCTTGCTTCTTACTAGCTGTAAGACATTGGCTCACTTAACTACACAGATAAATTTGCCTTATTTATAATGAGATCAACTGTCTTTGGATTTTTTTTTTTTTTGCTTTGTTTTGTTTTTTAGGTCATAGATCGTGTATGTGAAAATAGTGCTATACAAATGCCTTTTTTCTTTTTCCTTTTAATTACATTTTTAACCATGTCCTGGGTTCAGAGTACAGGTAAACCAGATCCTGCAAACGATATACAGAGGTGAACATGGCAAGAAATATTTACATGGCTACTTTATGGCGAACACTCTTGTGGTTGTTAGGGACAGATAGAGCTAAGTTAGATAGGTGTCTCTTGTGGAGATTGTCAGATAACACCCTTAAGAAACTTGTAGTGTAGTGGGAGAAGAGACATGCAACTACCTACAGTTTAAAAAACATAAATACGTTAAATATTTCTTTGGTGCCTTTTATGTATTCACTCCTTTGATCCTCACAAAATTTTACAAACATGGCCATAGTTTGTCAAATCTGCAATGCCTGTAAGGCATCATTTTAATGTAGATTGCAAAATGTACCCCAGTATCTGAGATAAGGTGTGGGAGGGGGGAGTGTTAAATTTAGCAAAGTCTGGTATTATTACCTCCATTTTTACAGATGTGGAATCAGATACAGAAGGGTAAGTGACTTGCCTGAGAATGCAAAATTAGTCACTGGTGGAGTCAGGATTTGAACCAAGGAAGTTTGGCTCTAAAAACCTGTGTTCTAATTCACTGCTTCACAGTGCCTTCCAGAAAGAAGGGGCAAATGAATTGTAGGTCAAGTACTGTGGGATTACAGATTAATCAAATTGGTGGTATTATAAAAGATTTGGAGGAGGTGATTGCTAAGTTGGGTTTAGACTCATGAGTGAGGTTTTCCTAAGTACAGGAGGGGGAATGAAAGTAATGAAGACTTGAAAGGTCATGTAAAATTTAAGTAGGCATGTTTTTTAACTTTACTTCTCAGTTCTCCCAGGGCCCCTTTTCATTACCTCGGAAATACCAGATTGCCATGTTTGCCTTAACTGCCAAAAATTGTACGTTGGGTTCCAATATCAAGGTCTGTCTTTTGAGATGCCCTGTTTCCCAGTTACCTTTTTTTCCTATACATAATATCTCATCTTCAGGGCAGCTCAGATGATTCTTAGCAGCTGCAGGGCTAAAGCACATGATGTGAGTTATTTATCTGATTGCCTCCCTGCTCAAGATGAAACCCAGAGTTTCTACAGTTTATTTTACCACCCAGTTTTCACTGTTTCCCCATGCCAACACTTACCAGTATGAAAAAGATACTTTACTGAATTCCTACCTTAAGTTTGTCACAGAGTAATTTGTAACTGGTTACTAAAGATAAGCGAATTCCAGTGTAAATAACATAATTTGTTATTACAGAGATTCGGTTATTTGTGGGTCCAATTCTACCAGAATGTAATGAAATAAGCATGATGTATCATGGTTAGTTAACACAGGTGTCACTGAGGCAGTCTTACTGCTATTCTATGTATCTATTCTATGTGTTTGCCTTTTAAAGAAAACTTCAGGTTATTGGAGGAAATTACATTTGTATGATGAAAGAATTCCTTTACAAAAGGAAGCACTCATAATAGTAATAGCTAATATTTATTGTTTCCTCTGTGCCCAGCACCATTAAAAGTACTTTCGTGTATTAATGTACTTACTCCCCCTAAGACTGAGTACTATGATTTCCCTCATTTTATAAACAAGGGAACTAGGGCCCAAATATGTACTGGGTCTAGATTTTTTTTTTTTTTTTTTTGCGGTACACGGGCCTCTCACTGTTGTGGCCTCTCCCGTTGCGGAGCACAGGCTCCGGACGTGCAGGCTCAGCGGCCATGGCTCAAGGGCCCAGGCCGCTCCGCGGCATGTGGGATCTTCCTGGACTGGGGCACGAACCCGCGTCCCCTGCATTGGCAGGTGGACTCTCAACCACTGCGCCACCAGGGAAGCCCCTGGGTCTAGAATTTGAAACTAGGCAGCTTGCCTCCAGAGCCTACACTCTTATCTATTAGGTTGTATCTTCTATAGTACTTTTGACAGTATGTTTGCAACCTTTTTGTTAATAGATGATAATAGGCTAGTTGTCCATTTAAAAAACTGTAGAACACTCTCCCTTTTAGAAGATTTAAATATAGAAAGAAGCTTAGCTTTAATTTCTTTTGTTTGTCCAATTGTAACATTTTTTAAAAATTTATTTTGTTTATTTATTTATTTGGCTGTGTTGGGTCTTTGTTTCTGCGCGAGGGCTTTCTCTAGTTGCGGCGAGCGGGGACCACTCTTCATCGTGGTGCACGGGCCTCGCGCTGTCGCGGCCTCTCTTGTTGTGGAGCACAGGCTCCAGATGCGCAGGCTGAGTAGTTGTGGCTCATGGGCCCAGTTGCTTCGCGGCATGTGGGATCTTCCCAGACCAGGGCTCGAACCCATGTCCCCTGCATTGGCAGGCACACTCAACCACTGCGCCACCAGGGAAGCCCCAATAGTAACATTTTATGGAGATGGCTTGATTAGCCTTTATTTATCACTGCACAGTTTTATGCTTTATTGAACTATTACTACTCCCAAATGCAGGTTTAAAAATGGCACCATAGTGTGTGTTCTTTCTAAAATTTTACCTTATACCCTGGCCTTTAAAGGCTCTGAAAGTATTTTAATCATCTGATTCTAACTATCTGATTTGAATGGGGATCAAGTGGTAATGCTTATAACATTGTTGCTCTCCCTTCCTCATCCCCCCCCATGCTTTCTGTAATAACTTAAGTTTATTATAAAATATTTGAATGACCCGCAGGTCCAGATTTTATTAACCTTTGATGAGTGATATATAATAGTCATTATTCTGTGTATTAAGTGCATCAACAGAACTTATGAATTTTTAGTATTTCCTTTCAGAGCCTCGTGTGGTTCTTAGGAATTAAGCGGATGCTTAGTAAACTTAAAACTTAGTTCAGGTTAGTCATAGAAAATTGATGAACCATTGATGCCTTTCCAGCAACCCCCATGTCTGGAACACCTCTGAGAATTAGGAAAAAAGTATAAATGGCCTCTAAATAGCAAAAATCCATAGGTGAAGTTTATAGACTATTTTTAGAAGCATGTTGGCCCTTTGACACTGCTTAAATCCATTTTTTTAGTCGCAGTTAAACTAGATAGGTTAGCTAGTTTCCGGCCAACAGTGTATTATTGAGGTAGTGTAGGGTGATACTATACTTAAGTAAATATGTACAGTGGATGGCAGTGTAGCAAAAGGAAAGACAAGCACTAAAATCCAATGAACTTCACTTAGAAATAGCTTGAGCCCACCTAAGTTTAGAACAGGTTGGTCTATGTACTTTAATTTTTCTTTACGTTCAACATAATGTCTCTGTCCTTAAAAAAAAAAAGGTTGAATTTTGATGATAATCTGAAATTCAGAGTATAAAACATTTGGAGAAACATTCTGTCAAAAGTGATTTGCAGTGTTTTTGGTGTGTAAAGATGAGATTTTAAATTATCTTGAGGTACTTGCCTTATATACAGGTACTTTTACCTTCAGGAACGTTAATGAATTAACGTTTCCTAATTTCATAGACTCTGCTTAAGACAAAGTTACAGTGAACTATAATTTTGTCATTTTAATCTAACCGTATGTGTATACTTTGCTTTCATTTTATTATCTGTGAGTTAGTGTTTAAGAAAACAAGTTCCGGAGTCAGATCTGTTTGAATCTCACTTCTTTATTTTATTATGTGACTGGACAAAACCTCTCTGAGCCTTTGTTTCCTCATACATTTATAAATAGTTTTTGAGCAGCTCCTTTGCATCATGCACTGTTTTAGGAGTTAGGGATATGTCAGTGAAAACAAAAAGGTCAAAAAAATCCTTGTCCTCATGGAACTTACCTTTTAGTTGGGAGAGACTGACAATAAATAACAGAATATTAATAGTACCTATATTTTAGAGTTTTTTTCAAGATTAAGGTCTGATGGGGTAGACCTTAGTTAAGGGAGGGGTAGACAGTTTTCTATCTATAGTGTGTAATAAATGTGAGCACTTAATAATTTTAATGTTTGATTCTTGACCTTACCTGACTAGTCTCGTGTTGGGATAAAATTAAGTTCATTGAGTGTATTAGTCATCTCAAAAATTAATAATTAGTAATAATTTTTCATTGGTGATATTGAACACATTAATTTTCTCTAATATTGTTGAGGGGTCTGGAGGAGTAGAGGGATCACAGGTAATCTCTCATCAGTGTATGTACTTTGTTTTTCTTTCCAACAGCCACCAAAAAAGACATCCAAAAGAGAAAAACCCAAACAGAAAGCCACTTCTAAAAGTAAAAAGTCTGTAAAAAGTGCTAATGTTAAGAAGGCAGATAGCAGTACCACCAAGAAGAATCAAAATAGTTCCAAAAAAGGTATGTTAGAAATGACACATTTTCAGCAGCCTAAAGATACACATTATATGCTATAATACAGGTTTTTTTTTTTTATAATACAGTTTTTAAGCATGTGTGGAAAATAGGTAAACTCTGAGGAACGTTTGAGGGGGGAAATAGTATACCAGTTTTTTATAGTTTTTAATTTTTTAATCTAATACCTTTTCAAGGATCTGATGAATACTTACAGAGTTCTTCCTAATGTGTCTTGAATATTAATTTACTTTGCTATATAAGAAAAATTTATTTTCATGTCATAAAATGTCTTCCTTTTAGAAAGTGAATCTGAGGATAGTTCAGATGATGAACCTTTAATTAAAAAATTGAAGAAGCCTCCTACAGATGAAGAGTTAAAGGAAACAGTAAAGAAATTATTGGCCAGTGCTAACTTGGAGGAAGTCACAATGAAACAGATTTGCAAAGAGGTAATTGGACAAATGCTGAGATCATTTTGCTTCTGTTTGAAAAATTCTTTCACCCATCCCTCACTTGGAAGCTAGATTCTTATGTGCATTCATTCATTGAACAAATATTTATTGAACTACCACATGCCAGGTATTCTTACAGGTGCTGGGATACCACTTTCAGTAAAATAGTCAAAACCTGCCCTATTGGAGTCATTTCGTAAATAACATTTGAATGTATACAGTGAGTAAAGTTAAGGTAATACATTTCAAACTCCGTAGATGTTCTTTTCCTGATCTAGCAACTATTTTTATTGATGCACCCCTAGATTATGTTAGTTTAAATAAGCAGGATCTTGTGGACCACCTTATTTTCAATATTACTATGATAAATGAGATGTTATAGATTAGGCTCTTAGCTCAAACTTCTCTTAAGTTCTTCTGATGCTTCTCAGGAAATGAAATGATCTAGTCTTGAATATGATTCTGTAGTGATTCCATACTGTAGACCAAAATTGGAAGGTTTTAAAATCTAGTTTCTTACAGTAAAATGAAATTAAAATTTGAAATGTACCAAAGGTGGAATATTCTTTACCTTTTTAAGACATACCGTTTTTCTTATTCAGCATTCGCTGAGCCTCTGCTACATATCAGGCACTGGGATAGATGTTAGAGATGGAGCAGGAGAAGCCATTATTTGGCTTCGGGGTCTTGTGTAATCTAGTGGGTAGAAAGAGGCAGCTGTTTTAGTCAGTACAGTGTGTGAAAGCTGTGTTAGAAGAGTACAGAGGGTGCCACACCACCACAGAACAGAGGGTACCTGCTTGGGAATGGGGGTTGGGGGAGTCTGAAAAGGCATCTTGGAAGAGGTCTTAGAGCTTCAGCTTCCATACAATTGAGGAACATCAACACATTCACATAAAACATGACACATAATGACTGCGAGGAATAATCATTAGTTTAATTTGCAAGGAATAGTCATTAGTTTAATTTGGCTGAAGACTAGAGTTGGAAGGAATTCGTCACAGAAGTTAGGAGAGAATACTAAAGAATTCTGCAGATTTTATATGTGTTGTTACAGAGTTTGATTTTTCTCCCTGAAGCTAATGAGGAATTGGGAGGCAGGGTAGGTTATTAAAAGGTATTTGGCAGGAGCAGTCTAGGATGACTCTTTAAAAAAAAAAAAAAAAAAAAGATTTTTATTTTTTAAGTGTCATCCTAGACACATCAAGAAGAACGGACTGGTGAAGAATGAGACAAGAGTCAAGAGAAACCTTTACATCATAATCAGAGTTACAGGGCTGCCGTAATCCAAGTCTGAAATCAAGAGAGCCTGATGATAGGTTGCTCCGTGTGGGTGTAAGGGCTTGGGTGCATTAATCATAATAGGGAGTAGAACAAGGCTATCTCTTGAGGAAAAGGTGAGTTCTGTTCTAGACCTTTTAAGATGGAGTATTTGAAACATCCAAGTGGGAGAAATGGTGAACATTGTAATTCTCCAGGGTAGGAGAGAAACCTAGACTAGGATATTGCTGGGAGTTAAAACCAGAAGATAAGGTGGCCTAGAGAAGAAGGTAAAGGATGAGAAAGGCAAAGGACAGAGTCCTGGAGACCATTATCATCAAAGAGTTGGGAAGTAATTCCTACAAAATGTAAGAAATTGTAGAGTCAGTAGTAGAAGGAAGGCCAGAGAGAATAGTGCTGTAAAAGCCAAGCGAGGAGAGTTTCAAGAAGGGGCAGGGAGGGGTAGTTCCCTGCCTAAGAAAAGGTAATTAACTTACATGGGACATTGGACAATGGCTGTGGAAAGTCAGGTCACAGAAAAGAAACATAAATGACCTGTAAACGTGAAAACATTAACCTTCCCTACTAATGAGGAAGATAGAAATCAAAAGGAAATACTTTTGCTTATTAGCTTTAACAAAATCTTTATAAAGATTAACAGTTTTCAAGGTTGGCAATGGAATAGGGAAATGTACTCTCATCCTTTAAGTTGTAATAACTTTGGCGAATAATTAGGTAGTATATTAAAATTTAAATGGCAAATACCCTTTAACCCAGCAGTTCCTTTTCTAGGTCTGTATCCTAAAGACATAGTCACACCTGCACAAAATGGTTTCAGTAATGTTAAGCGTGTCTGTAATACTGAAAAGTCAGAAACAACCTAAATGGTCATCAGTAGGAAAATGTTTAAACTGTACATCCATATTTTTGGAATATGAACTGTGTAGCAGTTCAAAAGAATATGGAAAACCTTCCAGGTATTGTCAGATTTTTAAAACAGAGGTATTTGTGTAAATACAGAAAAACTATATTGCCATTGATATATTTATATGTTTGTATATAAACTCATTTTTAAAGGTCTGGAAGAATACACAGCAAATTGATAACTGGTTTCCTTTAGGGGAGAGGGACAAGGGCAGACTGGAAGGAAAATTGAAGGGAGACTAGTTCTGTTCATTTGAATGAGTTTTGTGAATACATTTGTGTAATTTTAAGGGGATTGTTAATAACATGGAGAGGTCAGGTGAGAAGAACGTAAGGGTTCTTTTGGACTCAGCAATTAAGAGACAGTTGTTCACATAATAGCAATTTTGAAGGGTGGTAAATGCCAGGGTTGTCCCTTGGACTCAGAATTAATAGTGAGGAAAGTGAAAGCTTCTGATTTAGTAATTAAATTGGGGGAAGATACAAGTTGATAAAATACTTTTTAAGGTCAGAGGGGAGTGGAAGCATGCGTTAGGCTAAGGGACAATTCTGGGAAAGAAGATGAAGGTACAGGAGCATTGAGTGTTGGGTCCCTGCAGAGGTAGAGGAAACAGGACTGTTGATGAATCCAGACACAAATGAACTGGAGGAGAACAGGCACGTCAGGAAGTTGAAGGAATTCATAGTAATGGCTTCTTGGCTGAGAGCAGGAGTTTGGGACACTTGAATAAGGGGATGAAATTGCCACTGATGAGAATGTAAGGGGGACCTGATTAGAAATCCTTGGGATTTCTAGGGAGGCTTTGACATTGAATACCAAGTGGGACCATTTTTTTTTTTTAACTTTATTCAAGTATAGTTGATAAAATGGAACCATTCTTTTCAAATTTGTTACATTTTTGCACAGAATTTAACCATATAAAAGTTGGTAGTTAGACCAATTAAGGGTTGGAGTTTTACAGAGAAAGAACAAAGGGCAAACAATTAGAGTAATGTAAATGATTGACTGTATTTGCAGAGGTTGGCAAACTACAGCCTGTGGGCCTTTGTAACACAGACATACACCCATCCCTTTAAGTGTTGTCTATGGTAGCTTTTATGCTACAATGACATAATTGAGTAGTTGTGACGGAAACTGTCACTGGATAGCTGGATATACTGTCTAGCCCTCTACAGAAAACATTTGCTGACCTTGAATTAGACAATAGGAGTGAAGCCAGCTTGGTGTATATGGCAGTTCAGGACCAGAAGTCATTGTGAAGCCAAGCAGCAGGTATCAAGTTGGAAAATTTAGAGAGTAAAAATTTAGGAGTGGAGGACTCAATGATACAACTGGATCTCAGTGATAAAACTTTGGGGAGGGGATTGAGCAATGCTCTGGAGGCTGAAATTCATTAGAGTTGAAGTTCAGGAATCATAAGTAGTGTTAGATGATGTAACAGAAAGAATAAGAGGATACCTAAAATATCTGATAGATAACCTACCAATATAAAGAATTTAATCCATTTAACCTAAGGTCTATCTAGAAGTTTTCCTCATCCATGTTTATTGTTAGTTCAACTGAAACTCCCACTTTTATAAAACACTGAGAATGTTTTCATGCTGGTTTACTGCTCTATATACAGTATTATTAAAACTACTCATTTGTTGTAGAATGCTACATGGTGAACCACTGGTGGTTAGAACGTACTATTCAAACGTACATGCGGCTCTTGTCCATGGCACACATTTCTTCATTATCCAAAGATAGAGAATATTATTGGATTTTTTTTTTTTTTTTATTATTGGATTTTTAAATCTACTTTTAACATTGTTTTTCCTTTTCACTACAGGTATATGAAAATTATCCTGCTTATGACTTAACTGAAAGAAAAGAGTTCATAAAAACAACTGTTAAAGAGGTAACTATATCCGACTTTTTGAACTTGGATCATTTTGGACTTACAAGACAAAAGAAATTACATGTATCAAATACTGTGTATTTTTCAAAATATTTATGTCACTAAATATCACATGTGATGCTCAGATTTCCTCAAAATGGGAAAGATATTTTCATTCCCATTTTAGAGCTAAAAATAAAGTTTGAACATTAGTGACAAAACCTGGCCTCAGATGAAGATGTGGGTTCAGTGTACATGGGTAGCTGGGCATCTCAGAGGTCATACAACCACTTGAGCACATGTTCCTTTCTGTTCACCAGTTAAAGGCAGGAGAAGATCAACAGTAGCTGTAGTCTTATATTGATCCCAGCTGATTTCCCAAGGTCACAGTAGTAAAATAGAAGTTAAAAAATAAAATGAGGGCTTCCCTGGTGGCTCAGTGGTTGAGAGTCCGCCTGCTGATGCAGGGGATACGGGTTCGTGCCCCAGCCCCGGTCCGGGAGGATCCCATGTGCCGCGGAGCGGCTGGGCCCATGAGCCATGGCTGCTGGGCCTGCACGTCCGGGGCCTGTGCTCCGCAGCGGGAGAGGCCACAGCGGTGAGAGGCCCGCGTACCACAAAAAAAAAAAAAAATGAGGTTTTATGTGTTCCAACTATTGTATGTTGGGTATGAGGAAATAACGTTTCTCTTTCATTACAGCTAATTTCTTAAGAGGACAGAAACAGATGACCTGTACCCATGGATTTAAAGATCTGATTTATACCATTATACCAGCAAAGAGAATGTATTTCCTTTTATAAATCTTTGCAAGCATTGTATTGGTAGAACTTCCTTCTGACCTTTTTATCTTGAGTGTTAGGTGAATTTGCGTTTGCCGTTTTAAATTGCATTTCTATGCAGTTTTTAGTTTAAATTTTTGCATGGCAGTAATTGTCCCTCGCTTTTATAGTTGTGTTTTGTACATTTTGGATTTCTTTATATAAGACTATAGGTTCTTGAACTGTTCTAGTTTTTAGTGTGCGCGCACTATTAGCTTAAGACATACTTTTAATCGTAGAACAGAAACGATCATAACTGGCATTTATACATGCAGAGACTATTGCAGTATTTAGCATATGAAATATTTTGAATACACATCTGTCAGTGTGAAAGCTCAGTGTGTGTTCATCATATTAAAAATACACAAGCTTCAGCCGTCCAGATGACTGAATCAGAACTTTTCTCCTGCATGTGTATATATGTCAAATTGTCAGCATGACAAGAGTGACAGATGTTATTTTTGTATTTTTAAAAACGAATTTGTTGTATATAAAGTTTTTTTATTTCTTTTGTGCAGATCAATTTTTAAACTCATATAAGTACGTATCTTTACAGTTATTATAAACTATGAAACATCAGTGTTCAGCCAGATGGTATGACGGAGCAGTGAAAGTCAATTCAGTGAAGAAAATACTGAAGGAACATATAGTTCTCTGCTTTGCCTTGGAAGTGTCATCAATTTATAGTTTTAGTGTTAACCCTGCAACAGTGTCTGTAGATACATTTTATAGTGAGGATAGACCAAAATCAACACATCAAAACTTCAAAAATTTGGGAGAGTTGGATTAAGTAGAAGCACATTTTGCTTATAATAAATGAACTGATTTTTATTAACTGCTTTTGCCCATATAAAATGCTGATATTTACAGGAAACCTGGCCACCTTTATAATTATGGTGAAAGTACCAGTTGTAATTCCAGATTAAGATAATGTGTAGACAGTAGTGGGTATCTGACAAAGTATTTCTCAAAAGTGATAACAGACTTATTTTTAACATTAAAGAAACTTAATGTATTTGTGGAATCAGGGGTGTCAGGCTTTAAATTTTGGCCAATTAGGATTCTAGGTGATCAACGTATGGACCACTCCTGAATGAGACTAATTTTGTCTTTTAACTTAACTGTCTTAATCGGTTTATTAAATTATCTCTTAATTTTAAAATAAAACATGCTGCTTATACAAGAATTAGGCCTTTGAGAAACCATTGAGTGTTTAAAATATCTTTGCATCATAGAACAGAAATATATAAAAATGATATGTTGACTGTTAACAGGTGTTTTCACAGGTTTGACTTGTTTCTTGACAAAGTTATTAAGACATTAGAGAAAGGTATACTTAATACAAATTAATGGAATAAACAACTAAGTGAGACTTAATAATTGGCATTTGGTTTTAAATATTTAATTTGTTCCTATAAACCTTGTCAATAAAAATAATAAATCACCACTTCTGTCTCTTTGCACTTGATATTTTAACGTGTATTTCAGAATTTTAAATGGATTTAGCCCCATAGCCTATATAATTTGGAGTGCTCGTCAGTGGTAACTGACTGATCTTACTTTGAATTAAATACATTACAAAGAAATCACTAGGGAAAACTTGAAGTGCTCTCATGAAACTAAGTTGATCAAAGTTAACAATTATGCGTGACCATTTACTTGAAAGGGATATGCAGTAATGCCTATGACCTAAAAAGTCTAAAGAGGGTTTAGAGGTTGAGGGGATTGATTTGGTGTCTGTCTGTGAAAGTTTGTGGTGAAGATGTCTCTGCTTAAGAGTGTGCATTCACCACTACAGTGCACAGTGTATTTGAAAAACAAGTTTTATTAAGCAGTTTTACACAATCAGCGGTTCACAGTCTGCAGTTAAAACATTGTGTATATTCACTGCTACTCAATTACAAAATCTTCAGACAGCAGTGAAAAACAAACTCAAATAACTCAAGAAAAAAAAGGTACCGTGGTTCTTTAAAGGACAAAATGTTAGTTGATGTCACTTGAGACAGGAAATGAGGGGTTTTAAAAAAATTTTTACCATACTTTATTTAGGTAGGTTTTCCCCTTGTTTGCTTATAGCACTATACAAGTTTAAGTGCCCAGAAACTAAAGTAATAATGTACTGTGAACCATTTCACCTTAAAATATTTTGCATTTATCACTCGACACATGCTATTCTTTTAACATTTTAACACATAAAACACTTGAGAACAGAATACTTCCCAGTCAGTACCAAAGAGTCTCATCAGATAACCTAAATATCAACATTTTCCTGTGTTAACCTTGAAACCAATACACTGCTATTTGCTTTCTTTCAGTTGTATAATACTTTGCTGGGGAGGGAGGTGTGTCTCAGCTCTGTCTAAAGTTCACTGTATGTTCTTTCTATAAAATACGATTTCTACTTATAAGCTGACTTTAAATTTTAGAAATACCTAATATTTTGAAAAGTGGTTTTAAAGTCATTTTGAGTCCTTTTTTAAGCTGACCAATATATTGAAAGAATTATTCAAAGACTTTTTAAAACAAAAGCACATAAATTACCCATATTTCTAACCTGTAAACTGAAGTTTCCTGGCAAGATGGGCATCCTGAAGACCCTGAAATCAATGTTTATTTTTTCTTGTCATGAGTGAAAGAAGGAAAAAGTAAATATTTACCATGTACTCAGGCTTTTAAGATATGGCTTATAAAATGTGTAATATTTACCAGGATATTATACATTTTTCTGCAGTTTTCCAGTGGACCTGCCTATGGAATACTGAAAACGTAATTCTATAAAAAATATTCCTAGAGATGTAATCAGTTATTTTAAAAAGAGGCAGTAGGGAGAGGCTTAATTATTCTGACAAGATCCTTCTGCTAGTGGTTGCCAAAATTGAGGCTATTTAAAGTGTGCCATCCACCCAAACATGACTAAGAAAAATAGCCATATTCTATGTCTAAAGTATGAAGACCACACTATCTCTTCCCAATTCACAGCGATACAATAACATGGACTGTTGAAGGAATTGAAATTTTGCTGTTTGCCAATGAGTGCACAAATCTAAATTTTTTTTATAAAAGATACCTGAATTTAAATTCCTTTTGAACACCCAATGGGAAGAAATATGTACAATATAAAATAGAAGTTTCATGTACCTTTGACTGAAGAGTTTGTGCTGTATTCAAAACGGAAAGATTTCTATCTAAATTTTAGGTAAAAGCTCAATATTGGAGCTATATAAAAATCTTAAGGCTCATTGTCAAAGATACTGATAAATTGTCATAGAGGAAAAGTACATGGCTCTTTTTTTTTTTTTTTAATCCTGCTTGATTGACTTGGTTTCTCAATGTGTGAAAATCGGTCAGCCAAAAAAATGTCAGATTTAAAGGGAATCTCCAACCATGGAAGGATCATATCCAAGGTCTTAATTTAAGGTTATATTCTGCCTTATTCTGAGATCCGGAAGATTTAGTGCTAGTCAGACCTATGGAAAATGCCATTAAATATAAGTGCTTACAGAAGGATTCTTGGGGCTAGTGCTTTCAGAGTGGTAAAATGGGTTTACGTTACCATGCCACCTTAGAACATTTCAGTTTTGCTACCCAGAGAGGATTTTTTGTTTGATTTTATCAAAGTGAGGTTTAACATGTTTTTCAGACTCTCCCATTTGGGAGAAGAAAGCTGGGTCCAGATAAATTCTGTTTAAAATGCCGCAATCTTACTTGCTTCTCGAACACCACTCAAATATGCCCCTGTAACAGTTTGTGGAAAATGCCTGTTTGTTGCCTGTAAAAAAAAAATAATTGTATAATTTGAGATCATGTATAAAGAATTTAGATGAAAATCAAAAGGTAAATACAAACTTACACTTTCTCTGATCCTCCTAAAATAAAGACTGTTGTCGCTCCTGTGTGCTCACATGAACACTCTACTCACCCATCCACAGCACCATGTTTCACCAAATTTATTCTACAATATAGTCAGTGCTCCCGTGAAATACTGTGTGACATTCAGTAAGATATTTTCTATGTGTGCCAGGTGCTGGAGTTAACGATAATAAGACACAGTCCCCTCCCATCAGACAATCTTAGTTGTTAAAATCAGTGATAAGTAAAACAAGCACAAAAAGTGAATCACAGTTCATCCACAGCTGGAGTTTTGCTAGATGGGTATAACAGAAAGAGTTGGGTTACTCCAAGGATAGATCAGTTCAACAGGAAGGGAAAAGACAAAAGGTGAGGACTGTCAACAGGAGAACCTCACTTTCAAGGAGGTTATAGTGGGAACAGAATAAGCAAACCAGGAGGACAGGAAACTTGAATTCCTGACCGTTAGATATTAAAGACAAGGTCTGGGATGTGGTTATGGGGAAGAGTAGCTGAAATGGGAGTTGAGTAGATCACAGAAAAGGGAGGATAAGAAACAGATGAAGTTCCACGTGAACTAATTTAGATTCCATGTCACCTAAACTGATGAATGGAATGGAAAACATCCAGGTGCCAAAGACGTTAATAAATGGGGGAATGACCAGGAGGTCAGTAGGAATACAGTTAAACG
>NW_020174427.1:1888046-1907666 GCF_003031525.2 Neophocaena asiaeorientalis asiaeorientalis
AGTGACAGAAACTTCAAAGAAATGGCTTTTATAAGAAGATGAGGTAACTATCAAAGCAGCAAAGGAAAGTCAAAAACTTCCAAACCCTGTTCATGACCCTTTGGCACATTAGTCTAATAGGGCCATCTCTTGGAAGCAGTTCACAGCTGTTGCCTGGAATGCAACCATTATGCTCTGTTCCTACAAAGTTGGCTCTTCACAGGCCAAGAAGGAATCAAAGACAGCTGTTTATAAAATTACATTCTTTTGTAAAAATTCAAAAACCCTGAAGCGAAAAATTAAAAACACTATTTTAGATGAACCAGGAAGACCTGTATAATCCCAAACTATAATATACAAAGTATGAAGGCAGATCAAAGAGTGCTGAGAATTCACTTTATTCTGCTAAACTGGGTGGATGTGTGTGTGTGTGTGGGTGGGAAATAGCAAAGGGAAACCAATTCACCCTGAAAAATCCTTTATAAATCTCAGCCATTGGTGCCATCATGGAGGCAGAGGCTTGGCAAGGGTGATCCCACGTGCTGCTGAGCAACTAAGAAACACAACTACTGAGCCTACAACTACTGAGCCACAACTACCGAGCCTGTGCTCTCAAGCCTGTACTCCACAACAAGAGAAGCCATGGCAATGAGAAGCCCACGCACTGCAATGAAGAGTAGCCCCCCGCTAGATGCAACTAGAGAAAGCCCATGCGCAGCAACGAAGATGCAACATGGCCAAAACGAATAAAAAATAAAAAGAATTTGAAGAGCAATTTGGTCCCTCATCAGGTTCCCCACTCCCCCTGCTGCAACCCCCAGGAGTTCTGAGGTACAGGGCAGGGTGAGGTGCCAAACAAAATGCAATTAAGTATAACTAAGAGTGAGGCTTCGAGTTCCCAGAATGTCAGGAGGTGAGCCTCTATCATGCAAACGAGAAACTAAGAGAAAAGAGCTATAGATAGATCCTGATGTTTGGGCCCCCAACCTCCAGTTGACAAGCTTGCTGGAACCTTCAGTTGGCTTTTTAAAAAGTGCCTCACTCAAATCTGAACAGTCAAGGACTGGACATGCGGACATATGGGAGGCAAAGGCTAAAGTAAACAAAATAGGAACTCGGGAGCCATGTAAGGAACAAGTTACGAAGCAAGAAGAAAATGTTACCAAAAAGGAATAATCTTAGAACAAGAAAAGTGCTCATAAAGTAACGGAGCCAAAGTTTAAAAAATCGACTCAAGGGTTAGAATATGAAAAACAGCAAAGAGTAACAGCAAAGTAGATAATCAATTCAACAGTTCCAATATATGAAATAGAAGATCCAGAAATAAGAGAAAAATTGTAGGAACGAAATGAGCAGAGTAAAAAAAATCTAGAGGTTGAAGGACATGAGCTCCAAGATTATAAGGAATGCAAAAAAAAGGCACAGAAAGGATTAGGAATTAGAACCGCAAAACACTTCTCAACAGAAGTAAATCAAGAAAGAAGAAAGGCTGACCTCACACCCATTAGGACGGCCATCATAAAAAAAATAGAAAATAGTTAAGTGTTGACAAGGATGTGGAGAAACTGGAACCCTTGCGTGCTGTTGGTGGGAAGGTAAAGTGGTGCAGCTGCTGTGGAAAAGAGTGTAGTGGTTCCTCAAAAAACTAAAAAACAACTCATATATGATCCAGCAATTCCACTCCTGGGTATACACCCAAAATAACTGAAAGCAGGTTCTCGAAGAAATATTTGTCCACCCAGGTTCACAGCAGCATTATTCACAATAGCCAAAAAAGACAGAAGCAACTCAGGTGTCCATGACAGATGAACAGATAAACTAAATGGGATAGGTGCATATAATGGAATATTATTCAGTCTTAAAAAAGAAGGATATTCTGACACATGCCACAACATGGATGAAACTTGAGGGCATTATGCTAAGCGAAATTAGCCAGTCACAAAAGGACAAATACTCTATGATTCCACTTACATGATGAGGGACCTGGAACAAATTCAGAGAGACAGACAGTAAGTTGAATGGTGTTTGCTGGGAGCTGGGGGAGGGGGAGTTGTACACAGTTTTGGTTCTGCAGTATAAAAATGTCCTGGAGATGGATGGTAGCAATGGTTGTACAACAGTGTGGATGTATTTAATGCCACTTAACTGGACACTTGAAGATAGTTAAGGTGGTAAATTTTGTTACGTGTTGTTTGCCACAATTTTAAAAATAAATATTAAAAAAAAGAAAAAAGAGAGGGATCTAGGAAATAAGAACCCCAAGCCTGGAAAGTGGTAAGGAGCAGTGCTGGGAGGACAGCTCTGCAGGGGTCCCCGGGATCAATCAGTGCAGCCTGGAGCAGAGGGAAGATGCCAGGAAAGGGGGCTTTGAGAAACAGAACCTACAGGCCGGCCAGAGGGATTCAACTGTGAATTAGAGATGACTCAAGAAGGGGGAGGCTTTGGAATTTCCTGGCGGTCCAGTGGTTAAGACTCTGTGCTTCCACTGCAGGGGACGCAGGTTCCATCCCTGGTCTGGGAACTAAGAGTCATGCATACAACGTGGCCAAAAAAAAAAAAAAAAAAAAAAAAAGGAGTGGGGAGGCTTAAGGAATGGTATAAAAAGAATTAAGCTAGTGAAAAAAGAGGCCATTATGACCGAAGAGAAAACAGCTGTGTAAGAAAGGAATCAGTGAACGCCTTCCTTCCTGGCTCAGCAGTAAGCAGCCACACCATATAAGCACTGACACCAATTTAGTGAAAAGTGTGAAAAAACCAGGGTGGGCTAAACCTTTAACCTGATAGGAAGTCGGGAGATATGTCTAACTTCTTAAATCAGAAGACAACAGTATAAAAATCTTAAAGCAGGGCTTCCCTGGTGGCGCAGTGGTTGAGAGTCCGCCTGCCGATGCAGGGGACACGGGTTTGTGCTCCAGTCTGGGAGGATCCCACATGCCGCAGAGCGGCTGGGCCCCTGAGCCATGGCCGCTGAGCCTGTGCGTCCGGAGCCTGTGCTCCGCAACGGGAGAGGCCACAACAGTGAGAGGCCTGTGTACCGCAAAAAAAAAACCCCAAAAAACAAAAAAACTTAAAGCATGAAGTAAATTCCAGAAGAAACAGGAGAAAGAGTTAAAAATGGCTGCTCGGGGAGTTTGAGGAGGGTGCTGTCAGGGTACCTAGGGCTTGTTGCCGTAAGGCTTTTGACAGCATTTGATGTTGCTTTTAAACTCTGGACATAGATCACTTTAATTAAAAGCAGGTGATCAAAATGAAAGCCATCGGGGTCGGAGTCCCCGTACACACCTCGCCAGCAAAAAAGATGGTTCCTTGTATTTCCTCAGCAAGGATGTCGTAGGCCTCACCACTGCCCCCCGTCTTCACGAAGCTGTAGGCCATCTGGATCCAGGGGTCTGTGCTCCACCGGGTGACAAAATACTTCGTGGGATCTGGGACTTCCTGTGTCACGTAGAAGGAATTGGAAAACGGGATCAAGAAGGGACTTAGACTTGATGCGACCCAATGTATAAAATTACAGTTCTTCCTCCATCTAGAAAGTAAGTTAATCCCCGTAGCATTCTGAGACAGCAGTTCTCAGCATGACCCTCCAGCCCCCTTGCTGCTCTGCCCAGGCGCCGTCTCCGTGCATTTTCCTCTTTCGCTGCCCCACCTCTCTGACCTTCCCCAGCACACACACACCTCCTCGCTTTAACACTTTATCCTTCTGCCAGAGATGCTTTCTCCCACCTACCAGGGGCCATCACCAACAGCTAAGAGCCCAGGCATTCCCCTTCCCATCGCCTGAAACGCGCTGGACCAGGGGAGGAAAGGGACGGGCAGGGTCTTAGGACCTCTAACTGGAATTCTCAACAGGCTTCTCCACAAAGCAGCTACACAGGTTAGGTTTCACTCTACGTTTCAAATAATTTTCTAGGCTGACCTCTGCCAAGAGCCACCATGAAATAGATTTCTACGGAGCCTGTGTTAAGTTCCAAATAACTGATTTGAAAACAAATTTTTGAACAAAAGCCCCAAGCTAATAAGAACTACTGTGAGATAGAATCACATCATGTAAAATAAGCAATACCCTGAGGGCCCCCCTCTCTTGAATGTATGTAACATTTGAGGCATTTTCATTTCTTTGTACTTCTCCTCCTTTATTTGAAAAAGTTACATGTCACGCCATTTATACTCTCCAGAGATTGTGAGATTTAGTGAACTGGCAAATAGAAAGTACCGTGAGCTTCTTGGAGAAAAGGGAGAGAAGAGACTCGCTGCGGGATACAGAAAATTCTGGACAATGTCCCTTTGATTGGAAAACTGTCGTCAAAGCTTGCTAGGGTTTGGGTCAATACAGAATCTGTGGAAAATGCTGAGCCTTTTACCTCCTTAGGAAAGAATGGGGGTGTGCATGATGTGAGACAAAAGGGAGGAAGGCAATCATGTAAAAGGAATGGGGTACTATTATGGGCTGCACTGTGTCCCCCCAAAATTCAGATGATGAAACCCTAACCCCCAGTACCTCAGAACGTGACTGTACTTGAGATGCGGCCTTTGACGAGGTAATTAAGTCAAAATGGGATCATTAGTGTGGACCTTAATCCAGTGTGACAGGTGTCCTTCTAAGAAGAGAGGATTAGAACACAGACAAGAGACAGAGCCGCGCCCATGTGAGGACACGGGGAAGGCAGGCATCTGTGAGCCAAGGGGCGAGGCCTCAGGAGAAACCAACCCCTTGATCTGGCGACACCTTGATCTTGGACTTCTAGCCTCCAGAATTGTGAGAAAATAAATTCCTGTTGCTTGAACTACCCAGTTTGTGGCATTTTGTTATGGCGGCCTGAGCAAACTAATCCAGGTACTTAAGTGGCAAGCTGGATACTGAAAGAAATAAGAAGAATGTGGTCCACTGCCTTAAGCCCCTTCATTTCTGGTATTGATGGATTAGCTTTGGGTTCAAACCACTCCAAAGAGTGAAGTTAGCAGCAAGAGTGTCTTTCTCTCTCTCTTTTTGAACATCTTTATTGGAGTATAATTGCTTTACAATGTTGCATTAGTTTCTGCTGTATAACAAAGTGAATCAGCTGTACGCCTTACGTATATCCCCATATCCCCTCCCTCTTGCGTCTCCCTCCCTCCACCTCCCCATCCCACCCCTCTAGGTGGTCACAAAGCACCAAGCTGATCTCCCTGTGCTATGCGGCTAGTCTTTCTCTTTTCAAAGAGGGGTGTCTGACCTGCTCCTTGAAGAGCTCGCGCAGGGTGGCCATGCACTGCTGCAGCACCTGCTTGTCCTCCAGGCTCTTGACGGCCGCCACCGCCTCCCCCGCGATCACCGACATCAACACGCTGTGCTGCTTCTGGACACGTGACGGGAAAAGCACTTTACACTTTGGACTTCAGGCACCGAAGTCTCTAGACGCACAGTTCCAAACAGAGAAGGACCTCATTCTCACATCAAATGTCATCATTTCCTACTGTCCTGTAGCCTCCTTTCCATCACCCAGGCCACACAGACTTATTATTCATTTACGCATTTTATTGTTCCCTGCTGGAAAAACTCCGGAAGTCATGTGAATATCAAATTCTGGGTTCTCTTGGCTTTTCCCTTCTAAGAACTTGTTTTAGAATAAGTAGAAAGCCATTGAGAAAGGAAGTCTGCTGGTCAAATAATGGGAGAAAACCTTCTCAAACAGTAAGGACATTTTGCCCTTGGCTCCCACGTGGAACCTTTGAAGATAAAGTGTCTTGGAACAAAGAGGCAGAAGGAAAAACAACTGTGATTCTTTGGCAGGACATCACCACAACTGTCACTTGCAAAGCCCCAGGTATGTCCTCTCCTCGTCTTCTTTGCCCCACCAATCACATCTACCGACTCCCAGACCTGCCTTCACCTGCGCCAGGCATATCCCACCCCTAACCAGGGCTCCCTGGCAGACTCTTGGGGAGTACATTTCAAGTACCACTCGTTACTGTGCTGACACCAATTCTCCCTAAAAGGAATCCTTCCATCAGCCTGAAATAACACATTTCCACGGCAACAAATTCATTTCCCAGGGAGCAATATTAGTACTTTAAGAAAACATGGCAGATATTGGGGCACTTTTCCTACAGGATAATGTCCCATCCAAGTGTCCCTCCAGAATATAAACAGACATCTGGAGTGTCCACAATGTCCATTAGTTCCTGGGCTGGACACACGAGTAGTTACCAAACCAAATTCTAAACTGTAATAAGGGAATTCATACCACATTCCACCAATGATTTTACCTGGGGATCCATGTCATAGAACACGGCAAAAAGCCCTCGCTTGCTGGCACTAGGAGGAACGTGACCAAAAAAGTCAGCCCCTTGAACTTTACTGTCCCAAAATCTATAGGGAAATTGCAAGGCAATCTGGAAAGCGAGCAAGAGAAAGGTGGTTAACAGCTTCTTGAAATCAAAAGTACAGCAATCTCTAAGAAGCCACCTATAGCTCTTACATACTTCAATTAAAAAAAAAAAAGATGTTCAAAAAACTCAAACATTTCTAAATATTACCTTTCCATTCTCCTACCTCCTTTGTTCTCTGTGACCATCTGGCTTTTTATGCCATTCAGTCCTGTACTCCCACAGATAATGGTGGGAACCACTGACAACCTCTAGGCTAATCTGAAGATGCAGAGCATCCCTGAGACCTGCTCTTGAACCTTATGTCCATGAGATAAATTCTTACTAATCATAGGTCTGCCAGTATCTACTGTAGCGCTGAGAGATTCTGCTAAAGGAGCTTTTCAAGGCAAAGGAAGTATAAAACACTCTCGTCACTGGGGCTAATTAGTGCAGGGTAGACATGGAAAGCAGAAAAAAAAAAAAAGAATTGCTTATTTATACACCCAGTTCAAATTCTGAATAGCAAGAGTCATTCTCCTAAAATCAAAACCTGCAGACCTTAGCCAGCTCTCCTCTTTTTGTTTTGTTAATATCCTTTCATATTCTTCATGAACAATTACTCAAAGGAAAAGGAAATCTTCGAATTTGATTTGGATTCAAAAATTACCTGCTGCTTCCCAATATCAGACGTTAAGGAACCCCTGTCATCTGATACTCATCTCTCTAGTTCCGAGGCTTAAGTGATTCAGTTACCTTTTCAATGATGCCTGCACCTAAGCTGTTGATAGCCTTCATCTTCTTGTCTGACAACGGTGGATTAAACTGAAGGGAACCTTTCTGCAGTAAGGCCAGGGGCACAGTGACTAACACCTGAGGGAAATAATGAACAGTTAACATACAAACAGCAACTGAATCTAATACTCAGTGGGTTCATTTCCAGGAAAATCTTCATGCCTCAAGAACTGCCCCCCCTGCCTTTTATTGCCAGTCATGAGATTATCAACATCCTATGTTGTTACACTGGTAAGAAGAATAACGGCCATGTACAGTTGTGCAGGCTGTTCACTGCACAAGAGCGGACTGGCTGAGCAGAAGCAACATTCATATGGAGGAATCTGCATTAAGGTTTTGATGCATTAATAACCCTGGGTAAGAAGAGTCAGCAGATCTCAACCCTGAAAAGCAATGCTGTAAGAGGAAATAGCCCTAAATACAGAGTCAGGAGAACCAGATTTTGTGTATCATTCCTGACACTTTCTAATGCGTGGCCAAGGTAATACCTGCCCTACTAACCTTAAAGGATTGGGGACATGCTTAAAACTAAAACTCTTACAATATACATCAGTATGCTTCATAAATGGTAAAGCACATCACAAACATTAGGGATTATTATAATCATGTAAAGCCACATACCTTTTTTTTTTTTAAAGGAGGAAACAATTTATTGCAGGTTTTCAACTAGTTTACAGAATCATTTAGAGCCTCCAAGAACAACTCACAAAACCAGACCATCAAAGAGAGCTGCTGTCTCTCCATACAATCAAGAAATTTCTGGTGAACTATCTGCTGAACAATCATCGACAGGAAGACACTGGAACTCACCAAAAAGGACACCCCACACCCAAAGACAGAGGAGAAGCTGCAGTGAGACGGTAGGAGGGGCGCAATCACAATAAAATCAAATCCCATAACTGCTGGGAGGGTGACGCACAGACTGGAGAGCACTTACACCACAGAAGGCCACCCACTGGAGCGAAGGTTCTGAGCCCCACGTCAGGCTTCCCAACCTGGGGGTCCAGCGATGCAAGGAGGAATTTCTAGAGAATCAGACTTTGAGGGCTAGCGGGATTTGACTGCAGGACTCCAACAGGACTGGGGGAAACAGAGACTCCACTCTTGGGGGGCACACAAAGTAGTGTGTGCATCGGGACCCAGGGGAAGGAGCAGTGACCCCATAGGAGACTGAACCAGACCTACCTGCTAGTGTTGGAGGGTCTCCTGCAGAGGCGGGGGGTGGCTGTGGCTCACCGTGAGGACAAGGACACTGGCAGTGGAAGTTCTGGGAAGTACTCCTTGGCGTTTGAGTCCTCCCAGAGTCCACCATTAGCCCCACCAAAGAGCCGGGTAGGCTCCAGTGCTGGGTTGCCTCAAGCCAAACAACCAACAGGGAGGGAACCCAGCCCCACCCATCAGCAGACAAGAGGATTAAAGTTTTACTGAGCTCTGCTCACCAGAGCAACACCCAGCTCTACCCATCACCAGTCCCTCCCATCAGGAAGCTTGCACAAGCCTCTTAGATAGCCTCATCCACCATAGGGCGGACAGCAGAAGCAAGAACTATAATTCTACAGACTGTGGAACAAAAAACACATTCACAGACAGATAGACAAGATGAAAAGGCAGAGGGCTATGTACCAGATGAAGGAAAAAGATAAAACCCCAGAAAAACAACTAAGTGAAGTGGAGATAGGCAACCTTCCAGAAAAAGAATTCAGAATAATGATAGTGAAGATGATCCAGGACCTCAGAAAAAGAATGGAGGCAAAGATCGAGAAGATGCAAGAAATGTTTAACAAAGACCTAGAAGAATTAAAGAACAAACAGAGATGACCAATACAATAATTGAAATGAAAAATACACTAGAAGGAATCAATAGCAGCATAACTGAGGCAGAAGAACAGAGAAGTGTCCTGGAAGACAGAATGGTGGAATAAACAGCCATGGAACAGAATATAGAAAGAGAATGAAAAGAAATGAAGACAGCCTAACAGACCTCTGGGACAACGTTAAATGCAACAACATTCACATTATAGGGGTGCCAGAAGGAGAAGAGAGAGAGAAAGGACCCAAGAAAATATTTGCAGAGATTATAGTCAAAAATTTCCCTAACATGGGAAAGGAAATAGCCACCCAAGTCCAGGAAGCACAGAGAGTCCTAGGCAGGATAAACCCAAGGAGAAACATGCCGAGACACATAGTAATCAAACTGACAAAAATTAAAGACACAGAAAAATTACTGAAAGCAACAAGGGAAAAATGACAACATACAAGGGAACTCCCATAAGGTTAACAGCTGATTTCTCAGCAGAAACTACAAGCCAGAAGGGAGTGCCATGATATATTTAAAGTGATGAAAAGGAAGAACCTACAACCAAGATTACTCCACCTGGCAAGGATCTCATTCAGATTTGACGGAGAAATCAAAAGCTTTACAGACAAGCAAAAGCTAAGAGAATTCAGCACCACCAAACCAGCCCTACAACAAATGCTAAAGGAACTTCTCTAAGTGGGAAACACAAGAGAAGGAAAGGACCTACAAAAACAAACCCAAAACAATTAAGAAAACGGTAATAGGAACATACATATCGATAATTACCTTAAATGTGAGTGGATTAAATGCTCCAACCAAAAGACACAGGCTTGCTGCATGGATACAAAAACAAGACCTATATATATGCTGTCTACAAGAGACCCACTTCAGACCTAGGGACACATACAGACTGAAAGTGAGAGGATGGAAAAAGAATTCCATGCAAATGGAAATCAAAAGAAAGCTGGAGTAGCAATTCTCATATCAGACAAAATAGACTTTAAAATAAAGGCTATTACAAGAGACAAAGAAGGACACTACATAATGATCAAGGGAACTATCCAAGAAGAAGATATAACACCTGTAAATATTTATGCACCCACCATAGGAGCATCTCAATACATAAGGCAACTGCTGACAGCTATAAAAGAGGAAATCGACAGTAACACAATAACAGTGGGGGACTTTAACACCTCACTTACACCAATGGACAGGTCATCAGGACAGAAAATTAATAAGGAAACACAAGTTTTATTTTATTTTATTTTATTTATTTATTTATTTTTGTGATACGCAGGCCTCTCACTGGTGTGGCCTCTCCCACAGGCTCCGGACGTGCAGGCTCAGCGGCCATGGCTCATGGACCCAGCCGCTCCACGGCATGTGGGATCTTCCCAGACCGGGGCACGAACCCATGTCCCCTGCATTGGCAGGCAGACTCTCAACCACTGCGCCACCAGGGAAGCCAAGGAAACACAAGTTTTAAATGACACAATAGACCACATAGATTTAATTGATATTTATAGGACATTCCACCTCAAAACAGATTACACTTTCTTCTCAAATGCACATGGAACATTCTCCAGGATAGATCATATCCTGGGTCACAAATCAAGCCTCGGTAAATTTAAGAAAATTGAAATCATATCAAGCAACTTTTCCAACCACAACGCCATGAGATTAGAAGTCAATTACAGGGAGAAAAATGTAAAAAACACAACACATGGAGGTTAAACAATATGTTACTAAATAACCAAGAGATCACTGAAGAAATCAAAGAGGAAATCAAAAAATACCTAGAGAAAAATGACAACGAAAACACGATGATCCAAAACCTATGGGATGCAGCAAAAGCAGTTCTAAGAGGGAAGTTTATAGCAATACAATCCTACCTCAAGAAACAAGAAACATCTCAAATAAACAACCTAACCTTACACCTAAAGGAGCTAAAGGAGAACAAACAAAACCCAAAGTTAGTAGAAGGAAAGAAATCATAAAGATCAGATAGAGATAAATGAAATAGAAACGAAGAAAACAATAGCAAAGATCAATAAAACTAAAAGCTAGTTCTTTGAGAAGATAAGCAAAATTGATAAACCTTTAGCCAGACTCATCAAGAAAAAGAGGGAGAGGACTCAAATCAATAAAATTAGAAATGGAAAAGGAGACATTACAACAGACACCACAGAAATACAAAGCATCATAAGAGACTACTACAAGCAACTCTATGCCAATAAAATGGGTAACCCGGAAGAAATGGACAAATTCTTAGGAAGGTATAACCTTCCAAGACTGCACCAGAAAGAAACAGAAAATATGAACAGACCAATCGCAAGCACTGAAACTGAAACTATGATTAAAAACCTTCAAACAAACAAAAGTCCGGGGCCAGATGGCTTCAAAGGTGAATTCTATCAAACATTTTGAGAAGTGCTAACACCCATCCTTCTCAAACTCTTTCCAAAAGATTGCAGAGGAAGGAACACTTCCAAACTCATTCTATGAGGCCACCATCACCCTGATACCAAAACCAGACAAAGATACTACAAAAAAAGAAAATTACAGACCAATATCACTGATGAATATAGACGCAAAAATCCTCAACAAAATACTAGCAAACAGAATCCAACAACACATTAAAAGGATCATACACCATGATCAAGTGGGATTTATCCCAAGGATGCAAGGATTCTTCAGTATACGCAAATCAATCAATGTGATACACCATATTAACAAACTGAAGAATAAAAACCATATGATCATCTCCATAGATGCAGAAAAAGCTTCTGACAAAATTCAACATCCATTTATGATAAAAACTCTCCAGAAAGTGGGCATAGAGGGAACCTACCTCAACATAATAAAGGCCATATATAACAAACCCACAGCAAACATCATTCTCAATGGTGAAAAACTGAAAGCATTTCCTCTAAGATCAGGAACAAGACAAGGATGTCCACTCTCATCACTATTATTCAACATAGTTTTGGAAGTGCTAGCCATGGCAATCAGAGAAAAAAAAAGAAGTAAAAGGAATACAAATTGGACAAGAAGAAGTAAACCTGTCACTGTTTGCAGATGACATAATCCTATACATAGAGAATCCTAAAGATGCTCCCAGAAAACTACTAGAGCTAATCAATGAATTTGGTAGAGTAGCAGGATACAAAATTAATGCACAGAAATCTCTTGCATTTCTATACACTAATGATGAAAAATCTGAAAGAGAAATTAAGGAAATACTCCCATTTACCATTGCAACAACAAGAATAAAATACCTAGGAATAAACCTACATAAGGTGGTAAAAGACCTATACTCAGAAAACTATACCACTGATGAAAGAAATCAAAGATGACACAAACAGATGGAGAGATATACCATGTTCTTGGATTGGAAGAATCAATATTGTGAAAATGACTATACTACCCAAAGTAATCTACAGCGTCAACGCAATCCCTATCAAATTACCAGTGGCATTTATTACAGAGCTAAAACAAAAAATCTTAAAATTTGTAGGAGACACAAAAGACTCCGAATAGCCAAAGCAGTCTTGAGGGAAAAAAACACAGCTGGAGGAATCAGACTCCTTGACTTCACACTATACTATAAAGCTACAGTAATCAAGACCATATGGTACTGGCACAAAAACAGAAATATAGAATGGAATGGAACAGGATAGAAAGCCCAGAGATAAACCCACGCACCTATGGTCGACTAATCTATGACAAAGTAGGCAAGGATATACAGTGGAAAAAAGACAGTCTCTTCAATAAGTGGCGCTGGGAAAACTGGACAGCTACATGTAAAAGAATGAAATTAGAACACTCCCTAACACGATACACAAAAATAAACTCAAAATGGATTAAAGACCTAAATGTAAGACCAGACACTATAAAACTCTCAGAGGAAAACATAGGAAGAACACTCTTTGACATAAATCACAGCAAGATCTTTTTTGATCCACCTCCTGGAGTAATGGAAATAAAAACAAAAATAAACATATGGGACCTAATGAAACTTAAAAGCTTTTGCACAGCAAAGGAAACTATAAACAAGAAGAAAAGACAACCCTCAAAATGGGAGAAAATATTTGCAAATGAATTAACGGACAAAGGATTAATCTCCAAAATATATAAACAGCTCATACAGCTCAATGTTAAAAAAACAGATAGCCCAATCAGAAAATGGGCAGAAGACCTAAATAGACATTTCTCCAAAGAAGACATACAGATGGCCAAGAAGCACATGAAAAGCTGCTCATCATCATTAATTATTAGAGAAATGCAAATCAAAACTACAATGAGGTATCACCTCACACCAGTTAGTATGGGCATCATCAGAAAATCTACAAACAACAAATGCTGGAGAGGGTGTGGAGAAAAGGGAACCCTCTTGCACTGTTGGTGGGAATGTAAATTGATACAGCCACTATGGAGAACAGTATGGAGGTTCCTTAAAAAACTAAAAGTAGAATTACCATATGACCCAGCAATCCCACTACTGGGCATATACCCTGAGAAAACCATAATTCAAAAAGAGTCATGTACCACAATGTTCGTTGCAGCTCTATTTACAATAGCCAGTTCATGGAAGCAACCTAAATGCCCATCGACAGATGAATGGATAAAGATGTGGCACATATATACAATGGAATATTACTCAGCCATAAAAAGAAATGAAATTGGATCATTTGTGGAGACGTGGATGGACTTAGAGAATGTTCTACAGAGTGAAGTAAGTCAGAAAGAGAAAAACAAATAAAGAAAAAGAAAAAGAAATTTCTGGCTCCAGAACCGTGTTACCACTGTCACAATCAGGAGCCATTACTACGGCTACCAGCTCCAGAAACATGTCACTTATCGAACAACCTGCACCAGCAAAAGGGATACCTCATGCCCTGGCTCTTGACTCCCAGGTAGTAAATGAGTGGATCCTGGGACCTCTAATGTTCCAGCTGTGGAAGAACCCAACACCTAGAACATTTTGCCTGGCAGCAAAGGCAGCAGAAGTGAAGCAAAAGCCATACCACACCTCCCAAGTCTCATGCGAGTACATCTGACTGGCTGGACCCAATTCATATTTAGACCCTCGGCTGCAAGGGAGACTGGGAAATGTGTGTGTGTGTACTTTCCATCATCTGTAGTACAGGATAACACAGTTGGATAAGAAAGGAGCTGAACACCAAGGACCATATCGACTGCTACCCTCATCAAAGATGTAGTCTATTGAAACCCCAACTCCAGGATCACAGGAAGTTCAGAGCTCTTCCTGTGATTTTGTCACTATTTTCTGCCACGTGAAAATTTTATAAAATATAAAACATGTTCTCTCTCCTCAATGTGGTTATAGATAATAGCCACCATGCAACAAAAAGAAAAAAAGGAACAATTGCCCTCTTGGGTATATAAGACTATAAGTAAATAAGATCTAGATGTTTTCTTAATGACAAAAAACAAAAAAGCTTTCAGAAACACACAAACTCAGGTAAACAAATAGGCAAAAGATATAAACATACCCTGGTAAGGAACTAATGCTAGGTCTCAGTGGAAGCAGCCTAGACTGAATTACAGTTTGTTAAGTGTTTATCGGTGTATGCTGTTGGGTTGGAGATCTTTCACTTATAAGCTGGGGAAGCTTTCAATTGAAACTCTGTGATTTGTGCTGACTACTAAAAATAAACATATTTGCTTTTCTCATTTCAGAGCAGGCTTTGAATCACAGCCTGAAACTATGTTCTAATTATTCTAAAGAGCCAGAATACAAAGAAAGCAAGCAAATATGCCTGGTCAGGGTCAGGCAGAGGGTGACCCAGCAGGGTAAGCACACCTAGCATGTTGTCCTGGATGCAAAGTCACAAAATGCCAGAGGTTGGGCCATCAGCCGACTTCCAATTTTATAAGGTGATATTAAAAAAATTTTTTTACCACCAGGAAGAATGTTAGATATTAGCCTGATTCTCACCTGGGGACTCACAGATAAGAACACTGTTGCCCAGTGGTTCTTAACTCTGGTCGCATGTTGGAATCACTTGGGAAGCTTTAAAAACACGACCAGACAATTCAGCAAGAATCTCTGCAGGGTGGGGCTTGGCAAGCTTTCTTTTTAAGCACCTCCCAGGTGACTGTAAGGTGCAGCCAGGATTGAGAACTACTGCTACTCCAAAGTCTATATGACCAATACTCACTATCCAGCTAGTAAATGGCAGGAATAATATGAGGAACCATCCCCCTGGGCTCATACACTCTACCCCGTCTTTCCCATTTGACATGCAGTCCTTCATTTCTGTATGAATATCAAGGACTGTGAAATGTTTTTTTAGCTAGCTGAAAAGCATAAAACACAGCTAGTTTAGGAACTTATGATGGTTCATCAATTACACTTTTTGGTAATCACTTCAGACATAACTAAATTTAAATAAATCTATGGGTTTTATTAATCCCCCTCCACCCCCAACACTTTATTTCCCAACACTACAGAAATCTCAGTGTGATTTCATATATTACATTACAGCACCTTTCACTGTCCGCCTACTAAAGCTGTTTACAAAAAATTCAAATGATATAAAAGTACTTCTGCCACTTTCAAGATAAAAATGCAGAGTGTTCTTGATCTGATTTAAAAAAAAGTTTCCATGGTACAAAAACAAAAAACACCACCAACTTGGAAACCACTGAATTACACAAACTAAAACAGGTTTTTAAAATGCAGGACTTCTCAGAGCCTTTAATGTGCTCTTATTTAACCCTAAACTTAGACTGTAGCATATAATACTTTACAAACTAATTTGGCCAAGTTTTCTTCTCTTGTCAACTCTCAGAACTAATGTACCATAGAACCCACTCTGAGAAACACTATTCAGAATTCCATCTGCCATGAATCTATATAGTGTTTGAATAATTAAATCTGATTTGCATATCCATACACAACAAGTAGAGATACAGAGCTCTCCAGAAATCGAACAAGGCTCTGGGCAGATTGCCAAAGGCAAACTGCTTGGTAGAAAACACTGGTCTCCCTTACTCCCAGGCCCCTGGTAGCACCTAGTGGAATCACAGCACTTACCTTTTGTGCTGTACACTCTGTCCCATCTGTAGTGGTAACTTGCACTTCATCTCCAGAATAATCAATACTCTTTACCTGCTCAAGAAAAGCAGTTATGAAAAACATAATGAGGGATGGAACCATATGATCCAGGATCCTTTCCAATTCTCTTATTATGGGAGTTTACATTTCCAAGGCTATGGGGAATCACTTCCTGGCATTCAAAGAACTAAACAACAGGTATTGCAACTTCAGGGAACTCTCACTCAGCCCCTTGATTATTAATGAAAATGCATCTCAGCCACTATTGTTTCCAAACAGCAGCAGCTACCTCATCAACAAGGGTAATGTGACTGATCATAGTATCAAAAGTATTTGCAGACACTGGCTGAACATCAAAGCAGGCACCTGTCTCCTGTGTAATCCACATGCCCCGAACTTCACATTCTCCAAACACCACCAAACCAGAGCCTCCCACCACTGTGGATACTCACTGGAGATCTGAGCCGAATGTCCAGTCCCTCTGCCAGTTTTTCCAAGATGACAGAGTATCCGGGAGTGAGGAGGGTGTGGTCACCGGCAAACTGGGCAAAGAATTCATTGTGGTCCCAGGAGCGAGCAGACACCTGGGAAACATCAGGAGAGGTTGGGAAACAAGAGGTGGTGTAAACCCTGGAGCCTGCACCTGAGGGACAAAAACAGGAGCCCCAGGGTGGGAAAGGCCACCTCAGGCCAGAGGGCAGAGGGCAAAACAGAAAGGTCGGGGGTGGGGGTGGGGGGCGTGAATAGATAAACCCAGGTGGATACTGCTGCCAGGGAAAGGAGATCTCTCAATAAAGCACAGGAAAGCTTATTTTAGAACAAAAGGTAGACAAGATTTGGGCATGGGTACCACTCCCTGATAAAAATGAAAGGTGTATTATATATCAACAACCCTGGATAAGGAGAATTCCATGAGAGGAGAATTGCATTCAATCAACTCCATATATAAACATGCCACCTAGATGCCTTCAACATGGAAATTCCACAGACACTGAAATGCAGCATGATTTTGGAAAAGTGTGATTCCGATTGCAAAGAATCATCAAATGGAAACATGAATTGTTGTCCCTGCCCGCCCCACCAAAGAGGATTATTAAGTGAGGGGTCATCCACAGAACCGCTATTCAATGTACAGCATATCCAAGTATCGCGATCACAGTTGGTGACATGAATTAGGCAAGTTTAAATTTATTTTAGCAAGATGAACAGATCCTAATTGCAAAGATGCTCTATTCTGGTTTCTTAGGAGCAGTGTTTTCAGCCCACAGTTGCACAGAAATGGCTCGAGGGCCCCCAAGGAGGGCAAGGGGAAGGCAAGGACACTGGCTCTTGCCGCCTCCCTGACTCAGCCCAGCAGCCCTCCTGTATTCAGGTTTACGGACTGGGTGTCTTCACAGGTATGATTTGAAGACAGGTTTCTCTTGCTTTAAAAAATTTTTTTTTCAAAACCACTGTGGGTTTCATATACTCTAAAGTCCTGGTGTTTGATCTTTTAAGCAGCAGACCCATTGTTCCCCGTTTATCCAGACCATCCCAGGCTAAATATCTCAATATATAAAACACACACATACACAGAAACAAGCGTCTTCAAAGCCCACCTGATGGAGGTTGCTGCCACAGGCATATTCCAGGTTACTGAGATGGAACTGAAGGACTTCCTCCTCCAGCTCACTGAACTGGATTCCAGACTCGTTAATAAAGGCTTTGTAGATCTCCTCTATCTTTTCTGCAATGGGAATGGAGCAAAGCAGAAAAAAAACTTTAACATTATTCTCTAATTCCTTATCTTTTGCGTTCCACCTCCTTCAACCTGCAAGGCCCCAAACTTTTGAAGACCTTTCCCAGGTAAACTCAGGGAGAAAGAGCATCTGTCTTGATAAGGTTGGTTTCTCTCAGGAAGTAAAAGCTTATCTTAATAGGGAACAAAACTATGCACGTTCTATGTCTTCAACCATGTTTCATTTCTGCTTAGTTGAGAAACTATTTCTTCTTTTGCTCAAGATAAAGGAATAGTAACCCTTGCACATATAAAGACAGAGAGAGGATTCCCACTCCCTTTCTGGTCCTATTGCCATCACCTTAAAGTCAAGTTCTTGTAACAGCTCACCTCAACTAAGAGACCTATCATAGACTGACTACTGGCTATCTTCTCTCCCAAACATTCCAAATATTCCATCATGGACTTTCATCATGCCAACCCTCTGGCTCAACACCTTTAATTACTGGTTCTCCATTGCCTATGTAATAAATTCCAAAAACCACAGCCTGACAGTGTTAGCACATTTTTAGCCTTTCCAAAGACAGCGAACACCACCTGTCCACTCACAGGCTCTGCTGCACTGCTGCTCAATCTTTTCCTGGTAAATGCCAACCCTGCAAAGTCTGCTACTACCACGCCCCTCCCTGGAATGCCCTCCCCACCCCAGTCCCATCCATCCTTTACAGACCGGCATCGCCTGGTCACTACCAGCCTCAGGAATCGCTCCTTGGTTATCAACCCCCAGCACTTATCTATCCCATTCACCCGGAACTTTCAACTACATATACACCGCCCCCTGACATCGTTCCAATGATTGGCTTAGATTCCTTTTTTGGGGGGTGGGGGAAAGCTTGTGCCTGACAAAGTAGAAGAATCTTAGCACAGGTTACTTCTTTACTACCTTCCCAGTGGTGACAACCACCCAACAGATACAACTCAGTCTCAAAGCTTCTATAAAGTGCTGTGCACGTGCTTTTGACTAGAAACAGAACTGAGCATCAGTTAACTTTCCTTTTTTTGACAACTCAAGGTTCTCATTAAAATGTTCCATTCTTATGTTAGACTGTAGTATGGGGATGTCTGTGGCACCTCTGTGCTAGGCTTTTGCCCCTAGACCACTGGGCTTTTTTCCACTTTTAATACCTTTTTGTAGCAATCCCATTCCTGCCTCCTGCTAGGTAGGTTCTATTTTCCTCTAGGTTTTGTAGAGGTGTGGGAAGAACCAAGACTGCTAGAACAGTATAAACAGACTGAGAGAAGCCTTAGTGTGATCTCTACGTAAATAACATTTAAAAGCTTTAGTATATTTGCTTTGTGAAATTCACTCTAGCTTCTTAGTATTTATATTTCTGTCTTTTCAGCTAAATGCTAATAAGGTGAGAGCTCAGACAGCTGAGACAGGGCTAGGCAGGCTCTAATTGTAACCTCATGGAGAGATGCACACACTATTATTAAAGCTTTTCCAAAAATATACTAATGGGATGAAACAACTACTTACACAGTAAGTGTTGCTGATCCTCCCTTAATAACTTGTTTTAAGTAAAGCCAAGACAAAGCAATATTATTAACTTTTGTATTTGGTGGCCCTGAAAGAATCGTAAAGAAAAACCCCACCCAGCGACTATCACCCATGGGCAAAAACACTAATCAGATTCTGACAACATAATGTAAGTCCGCCTAGTCGCTGTCTTCATTTCCAGAAAATTCAACAACTCACCACTTGGTCTGGACACCACATTTGGTTAAATGTTCCCTGTCAACCCCAGTAAGTTTCTAAAAATGTTCTGTTACGGTTTGTCAGTCAACACTTACTAAGGGCGATTAGAATGTGGGTTGGTCTCAGAGGCGAAGAATTGAGGT
>NW_020174427.1:1907756-1992485 GCF_003031525.2 Neophocaena asiaeorientalis asiaeorientalis
GAGAGAGGATAAAAAGAGGAGACAGACAGTCCCTGCTCTTGAGAAATGTACCCCAAACAGAGACAGAGTGTATTCCAGGATGGAGACTTGAGACCCCTTGCACAGAAACACAGAGCTGAAGCAAATTAATACCCTGCCAATTGAATTCAAATGCTCGTACTGTAAGAAACTCCGACATGCTTCCAAGAATTACAAGTGAATACATTCAGGTCATGAAATTGTAGGTTAAATAAATATCAATTTAAGAAGCAATATAGTAAGATCTCAGCGGGCACCCGCAGGGAAATGAGCTGTTACAGTCTGGTTTTCTAAAGGGTGAATATGGTCCATTTAGTACCAAAGCCTAAAAACTTTGAATTAAAGTTCTTAAATCATAATACAGAGTCTTGCATTCTTAAACAAAATATACTGGAAAAAAATCTTAACCTACTGTCCAAAAAAGAAAAGGAATCCTTTCACACAGGAACTCTTATCTAGAAGAGTCATTATGTGGTGGCTTGTTATTCACATAGAGCTTACCACATGCTTCCTTAAAGGTAAGCTCTTCTGGGAAATTGAAAATTCAACATTTAAATAATTTTTTAAACACTGACTATTGTGTAAAGAATTACGTGTGCGTGTGTGCACACACACACACGCATCTAAAGGTCCCTGAGGCAGTTCTGCTCCCTTCTGTGGAACGGTCAGTTCAAAAGGAACGCTCCTAAGGACCATTCTTGTTGCATCCATCCAGGCTTGTGGATGAATGATGCTACCGCTAATCAAGCTTAGGTTAGAATGAGACTCAGATGGAACAATCAGAACACCATTCTCCCCATACCTCCTAAAGGGACATCTTGGAGCTGAGTCTTATCCTTCCTCCACTCAGAGACCACATCCAAGAGAGCATTAAAATGAAAATCCATGCGCTTGTCAATAGTGGGGTCAGTTATTCTTCCACCTTCCTGAATTAAGTCACATCTTTCTCCAAATTTATGCATGCTGATGCCAAGCTTCAAAATAATAAGAATAAGAAGGTGAAAAGTTTTCCCTGGAAAAAACAGGTACAGGTTCTAAGCTGAAATCAGACAGAGCTCTCATGGAGAAAAGGGTCTAGGACCTCTCAAAAACAAATGCTGATTGGGGAACGGCAGCAAAGTAAGGCAGTGAAAAACCAGCATGGAATCTGAGAATGTAAGGGTGCCAGCAACAGCTTCTATGCCATGCCCTCCACAGCTTTCCAGCCAATATTTATCAATGTTTCAGACGCTATAGCTGTGCACTGCCTCTCTCTGCTCTGACATCCTATTTCCTCTATGGAATCTCATGTGAAAGAGCACACAAACACACGAACACTCACAGAAGTTGAAATTGAATTGACTGTCAATAAATAGTTCAGAAAAATCCTTGGGCCTACCATAGGTCTTCAAAGACACTAGGTAGGTTTGCCTGATGAAAGATTTGATTCTCAGATAAACAATGAATACATTTTTTTTTTTAGATAAGTATGTCCTAAATATTGCATGCAAAATATCCCACGTAATATTTGGGACATACTTATACTAAAAAAATTATTGTTATTTATCTGAAAGTGAAATTTAAGTGGGCATTCTGTAATTTTGTTTGCTTAACCTGGCAACCCTAATCAAGTGGCCTGCGAATAATGCACAAATAACACCTTCGCAGAAAGGAAGAACTATACTTGTTCTTATTTACTTTTCAGAGGGCATGAGGGGGCAAGAAATCATTTTGGGGTTGTTACATATTATTAAGAAGCACATTAATACTGCACACAAGCAAACTGAGACCATTTTTTCTTTTCTTTATCTACAATACAAATCTTAAAGAAACCCACTTGTTCACACATTAGTGCTACTGGGTTGTTAATACAGCCGTTGACAATCTGGGCTCCTCGTCCCACTGTGACGCCTGTGAAAGACTTATCATCCCACACTCGGCCTCCAATTCTGTCTTTGGCCTCCAGGACAGTCACCTAAAAAGACAATCAGGGAAGCTGAATAGGATGCAGTATAAATGTACAGTGATATTGTTAAATGAGTTTCATATCCGGTTAATGTATTATTATATTATTAGAGAAACAACTTTAAAAAGAGGGCAGTGTGCATATGATCCAGGAATCCCACTCCTGGGCATACATCCAGACAAAACTCTAATTCAAAAAGATACATGCACCTCTATATTCATAGCAGCACTATTCACAATAGCCAAGATATGAAAACAACCTAAATGTCCAACGACGAATGGATAAAGAAGATGTGGTATATATATACAATGGAACACTAAGCCATAAAAAAGAATGAAATAATGCCATTTGCAGCAACATGGATGGACCTAGAGATGATCATACTAACTGAAGTAAGTCAGAAAGAAAGACAACTACCATATGATATCACTTATATGTGGAATCTAAAATATGACACAAATGAACTTATTTACAAAACAGAAACAGACTCACAGACACAGAGAACAGACTTGTGGTTGCCAAGGGGGAGGGATGAATTGGGAGTTTGGGATTAGCAGATGCAAACTATTATATATAGAATGGATAAACAACAAGGTCCTACTGTAGAGCACAGGGAACTATATTCAATATCCTGTGACAAACCATAATGGAAAAGAATATGGAAAAGAATGGATACATACCTATATGTATAACTGAATCACTTTTCTGTACAGCAGAAATTAACACACTGTAAATCAACACTACTTCAATAAAATAAGTTAAAAAAGAGGGCAGTATGAATAGGAGTCCAAGTAGATGTTAAAAACAAACAACGCAGGCTCTAGCAAGGAGTAAGTGAGTGGTCTGCTGGAGAAGCCCCTCAAACTGTTTCCTCTCAAATCCCAAAATGATAAGACTGGATGAACTAGCATGTGAAATGCATATTGAAAGCTTTTATTAAATAGTATTCCATAAATTAAAAGGCACTCTTAAAAACTAAGGGGCTTCCCTGGTGGCGCAGTGGTTGAGAGTCCGCCTGCCGATGCAGGGGATGCAGGTTCGTGCCCCGGTCCGGGAGGATCCCACATGCCACGGAGCAGCTAGGCCCGTGAGCCATGGCCGCTGGGCCTGCGCGTCCGGAGCCTGTGCTCCACAACGGGAGAGGCCACAGCAGTGAGAGGCCCGTGTACCGCAAAAAAAAAAAAAACTAAGTTAAAGAGGTGGTTTTGTCCTATGAAATATCTGTGTCCGTAGCAAAATTCCTTTAGCATTGTAAACAGGCCTTAACTTCCCTATGACTATTATTAAAAAAAAAAAATCATATGTCATTATATCTAAGTATGGCCTCACAGGCTTGGCCAAAGCAGGTTGGTCCCACCACACCCAGACCGTTTTATCTCCTCCAAATTTCTGATGCTGGTGGTGGTGGGAGCTGCTCTCAGGTAGACAGCCCTGTGGCTCAAAGAGCTTCACTGCTCTTGGTTGTAGTAACTGAAAATGTGAATCCTCTTCAGGGCAAAATCAGTCCTTTCATTTCTAGATCCCTAAAAGCACTTCTGCAAATTGCTCCAGGAGGTTCCCCGAGCTAACCATCTCTTAGGTTAGGAGGAATCTACTTCCTAACCACGAGGGAGCGGGGTGGCCTCCCCAGGGTCTCCTTAGAGAAAGGGGAGAATAACAGAGGTCCCCTAAATATGCTTCTTCCTTGGACCTATATTTCTCATTTTCTCCAACTAGAAAGGCTACAGCTTGTGATTCTCCCCTCCCCACCTTCTTTCTCTGACTTCAGATGAACTCAGAACCGTCCGTTTCTAGTTTATTTTAGTCTATAAGAGGAAGGCTGAACATTAAAGACAGCACCCCTCCTAGACTTTGGCTAGGACTAACCTTCCTTGTAACATAATCTGTGGGTTTCCCAAGTGAAAAACGAACAAGAAACCTTGGCCCTAATATCTAATGCTGAGATACATAAATGACCAATTAAAACACCTCATAGCTTAATACCACTTAGACAATATTTTGAAATGCAAACAGACTTCTTATACATTCAACTCAGATTCTTCTGTTTTGTCAGCAATATATATAAGAATCCAAGACGTAGGTCTTGCATTCCACCAAAAGGAAAACCACTTAGGCAGAGCCATTGAAAACTTTCTCATCGCTGAAACTCCTCCAGCAGAGAAAAACGTTGTGAAAAAGAAGTTGTTTCTTTCAGCCAGAGAGAATACAGCGAAAGATTAATTCAATTCTACCAAATTGATTTTCACGTTTGGTTTAATGGAAGACCAAAGTCCTTGCAAAACAAGTTTCTAAAAAAGGAGAAATGAGTCAGACATAGCAAGTCCCAGAAATTTGGAAGATTTGAGTGGAAATTAGATACTGAATTGTACAATTTTTGTTTTTTTGTAATCGTCTCTATTTTGGCTAATTTTGAACAATTAGAATAAGGCAACATACTAGATAAAAAGAAATAATATCCTTCTCCTTGGGGAAGAAGGATACCTCAAAAATATACAGTATTTTAAAAGTCACATAATTCTGTCTTAACCCTGGATTAACTAATTCAATCCTGCTCCCAAAAGCAAAGATTTTTGTTTTCCAGAGTAAGGTTCAAAGTGTGATTTGCATAAGAAAATGTAACTGGATAGTTCATTAACTTTTATGCAGGAAATGGTGAATTTCCAAGCTGCTATTTGTTGTCTCAAACTATTGCAGAAACAAGGGCTTTTTCTTCACTGCTGTGTCAATAATGACATGTCAAGAATTCCTGCTTTTTTTTTTTTTTTTTCAAGAATTCCTGCTTTTTAAATTTTACTTTTTATTTTATTTTTTGGCCACACCACATGGCATGCAGGATCTTAGTTCCCTGACCAGGGATCGAACCCGTGCCCCCTGCAGCAGGGGCGCGGAGTCTTAACCACTGGACCACCAGGGAAGTCCCAAGAATTTCTGCTTTAATATCATCTTAGAGTCTCTTGCGTCTTGCCCATCATAGTCTAAAATCCTCTCCAAAGCTGCTGGAGTTTCTATTTCCTCTACTTTTCTTCAATTAAACCAATTTCAAATTTTGTATCTTTTCTAGGATCTATTGTAAAGATATAAAGATATAATGTATTTAGCATTCTTTGCTAAAATCAGGAACTAGTTTCCAAGTCTTAGAACATTTGGACCAAAGGAGCAGTTAACCATCTGTTTCCGCCTCCATGTCCCCCAAATCTTACCTTAATTCCAAAGTTATGCAGTTGCCTAGCAGCTGCTAATCCTGCTGGACCAGCTCCAATAATGATGACTGATTTCTTTACCAAAAAAAAAAAAAGAGAAAGAAAAGAAACAAAAATCCAATTAGAGCAATGAAAACAATGTAATAGAATGTACTAGCTGCCAAGCAACGTTCGTTCATCTGTATTTCCTTGATGTCCTGTCTGTACAAGTTACTTCCCTAAAGAATACATTAGTACTTGTCCTGAGACAGCCCTTCCTCCTTTCTACCGCCTAGAGGAATAGTGATTAATATTCCCTTCCCTTGGAGAAATGCATATTCTACAAAAGTCTTGCCTTATAACTTTTATAGTGCTTACGGGAGTTTTACTTGTATTATGAACATTAATGTACTAGCATTTATCATGACCGATGGTGGTAGTATTGCTAGAGCTACAGTCACCTACGTTGTGGTAATCTTTAGGAAGAAGATGCTGGTCAGTGCCGACGGTGAGAACTCCTGTGTTGATGAGACCTTTCCTCGTCATAAAATAAAGTATCCTCTCCACTTCCTGAACACATCGGATGCGCACGAGACCCCGGACGATGATGTGAGGAATACATTTCTGAGGAGTAAGAGCTTCCTGTGTTTGGAAATAAAACCAAACTGTTAAAACCAACCAACCAACCGAAA
Source organism: Neophocaena asiaeorientalis asiaeorientalis (assembly GCF_003031525.2). NCBI lineage: Eukaryota > Metazoa > Chordata > Mammalia > Artiodactyla > Phocoenidae > Neophocaena > Neophocaena asiaeorientalis. Next base: position 1,913,591 of record NW_020174427.1, read on the forward strand.
ACAACTCCTGGTTCCTCAGAAAGTGAAACGTAGCATTATCATATGACCCAGCAATTCCACTCCTATGTATTTACTGCAAAGAACTAAAAACATAGGTTCAAAAAAAATTCACAGCAGCACTATTCAAATTGCCAGGACAACCAAGTGTCCATCAGTGGATGACAGGATAAAGGAAAGGTGGTCTATCCATACACGGAATATCATTTGGTCATAAAAAGAAACGAAGTGCTGATGCATGCTACAACAGGAATGAACCTTGAAAACATGCTGAGCAAGGAAGCTAGTTACAGAAGGCCACGTATTGTGTGATTCCGTTTATATGAAATACCCAGAACAGGCAAATCTTATAGAGACAGACAGTAGTTGTCAGAAGCTGGGGGAAGGGAGGAATGGGGAGTCTCTGCTTAATGGGTGTGGAGTTTCCTCTTGGGGTAATGAAAAAGTTCTAGAACTACATAGAAGTGATGGTTACACAATACTGTATACGTATTTAATGCCACTGAATTATCCATTTTACAATGGTTAAAAGGGTAAAAATGGTAAATTTTATGTTGTGTGTGTTTTACTACAATTAAAAAAAAAAAACAAACCTCTCCAGGTAATTGGAATCCATCATTTATCACTAAGATATAGTAAGACCAAAGGAAGGTCTGCCTGGCGAAGGAAAAAAAGGAGAAAGGGACAAAAGAAGCACATAGCAATCTGTATTTTGTCACCTAAGTTTCCCCTCGCAGAGAATGACTGACCCGAATGACTGACCCAGGAGTGTGGAGGCAGACCATATCACAAATATATTCCTGATTCAATAAGTCACACAACAAAGGCCATTACAGAAACCCAGGATGCTGCTTCCACTGGCAGCAGAAAAAGCTGGACACTCATCACTGATAAGACATGGGGGGAATGGACTTAAGAACTTGTAAAAAAAAAAAAAAAAAGACATTGCCTTTCTCTTTTCACCCCAGCAGCTTTGGCAAGGCCTTGGTCTGTTTCAAAGATTCAAGAGTAATGTGGCCTCTGCCCAGTGTCTCGAAGTTAGAACAGGCTTGGGCCATGCGGGCGGTGGCGGAGGGGGGAGAGGGCCCACCCTGGCCTTTCCTCTACTTGTCCCCAAGCCCCAGCTCCAACAGAACCTGAACACAGGAAGATGACTATATACTCAAAATGTGAAAGAAATAACACGCACAACATTGGCTTGGATTGCTGCAGAATATTAAAACACGTGTTTGTATTCATGACGTTAAAAAAAAAAATCACAATGAAAGATCCCGTGCTCTGCAAAGAAAGATCCCACATGCCACAACTAAGACCTGACGCAGCCATAAAAATAAAATAAAGATTTAAAAAATCATTTCAAAGTCTGACCCCTTTAAAGCAACCATATTTGAGTTTTCCCACTAGAGTATTAAATAGATACAATACTTGCTATCTTATTACAAATTAAAATAGATCCACACTGGTAAGTGGAGGATTTGTTTTTTTATAAGATTCTTCTCCTGTATAAGTCAAATTTCAAAGTTAACTAAAAAGAAATGGGAAGAAAAATGAACCCAAGGCTGGTTCTGAAAAGTGCATCTTCACAACTTATTTACAGGAAATTCTGACCAGTTTTGTTTAGTTCAGCAAATGTTTGTTGAATACTTCCCTCAAGCCTGCTGGAGAGGAAATGAATAATTCTACCATGCCCAATACACTCACCTGGGTGTAATTCATATAAACTGCATTTATAGCCAAAACTTAATCAAGTCATCTCAGACTGGAGTCTAATCCAGTGAAATACCGGGGTGGAACTGGAATATCTTTCTTTAACCAAGATTTCTTTGGCAGTCTTGTAAAATGTTCTGCATTCAGCAGTCACTCAGATAATTGCAGAAGAAATTAATAAATTGGAAAAACACTAGCGTCAGGAAAGCCTCTGCTTTAAAAAGAAAACAAAACTCGTGGTCCCGCCCTGCCCACCCTCTAATTTATCTTCATCCCTTTCAAGGTGGGCACTGTGTGAGGGCCCTAACATTTATTCAGTCCCAGCAAAAAGCAAATCACTGGTCTCAGATGCTTGAGGATAACCAGGTGAGTCAGAATCCCAGCCCTCGAGGGGTTTATAATCCAATCTTTAATGTTTTATTCTTTTTTTCTCCTGGTATTGTCATTGGAACTCCTCGAACCAAAGTTTGCATATAACTAGAGAGTGAAGAATTCTGATGACATATGGTCTAAAGTGGTGGTTCTCAGGAAGGGGAGACTTTGCCCCCACTTGGCAATATCTGGAGACATTTTTGGTTGTCACAGCTGGGGGAAAGGGGTGCTATGGCATGTGGGGGGTAGAGGTCAGGGATGCTGCTTAAACATCCTACGACGCAGAGGACAGCCCCGACACAGAGAATAGCCACCCAAATGTCAAGAGTCCTGAGGTGGAGACACCCGGATCCAAAGGTTCCGTCCACAGTCAAAGCAACTTCTCTCCTTAACAGAAGTCTGTGTCCATGTGCTGCTGGCTAACGCACCCTTCACTCACCTTGCAGTTAGTGTACCACAGGGCGAGGATGAGGTTCCTCAGAGCCAGGTACATGGTGGGGTCTCGGGAATACTCTGGGAACTCATAGAGCTCATCCAGCTCCATCACGTCTGGCCTCACGCACAAGGCTTTGCCGCACTCGTTGGGCTGGTAGAAAGGCTGGAAGTACCGGTTCATGCCTGGAACTGAGAGAAGACGCAGAATGGGCAAACCTCACAAGCTGTAAATTCTAAATCTGGCTAAATTGAAGAGCAAAAAGAAACACGAAAGGAGAGCCTAGACAAGCTCCCCAGTCTGTCCTACATAAATATTTCCACTTCCTCTGTCCAGTTAGACAAAATAGGCGTGAATTAAACAATTTTTTTTTCCCATTCGTTCTTCAAACATTCAATTTCTGTGGCATGGAAATTTTTTTTTTTTTAATTGTTTGGCCACGCCACATGGCATGTGGGATCTAGTTCCCCGACCAGGGATCAAACCTGTGTCCCCTGCATTGGAAGGACGGAGTCTTAACCACTGGACCACAGACCAGGGAAGTCTGGAATTTTTTTTTTTTTTTTTTTACTGTGGTTAAAAAAAACACGTGCCATAAAATTTACCATCTTAATCACGTTTGAGTGTTACCATTCAGTAGTGTTCAGTATACTCACGTTGTTTTCCAACAGATCTCCAGAACATCTCCATCTTGCAAGACCAAAATTCCAAGCCCAACTGAATGCCAAGTCCCCATGGAAATATATCTTAAAAGCAACTTTCATTGGAATTTTTCTGATTATAAAATTAATAGGTTCATAGAAGTAAATAACAATCACTAACTACTGATAATCCTTGAGCGGTGTTAACATTTAGGAGTATAGTCTAACCTTGGTTCTGTTTCTATGAATAGAGAATATAAATATAACTGATATTTTTTCTTACAAAGCCAGAAAAAAAGGCAATAAAAAGGCTGTTTTTCCTACCTGCTTTTCAAGAACAGTGTCCCATGTCATTAAATATGACTTCAATGGACATATAATATTATCCTATTTATTATTTAACCACTGCCCTATTGCTGGGCACTTAAATTTCATCCAATTACTTCACTATTATCAACAATGCCACACAAATCTTGGGACTTACTTTTGATAATCTTTGATAATTTATTGAGGATAAATTCCTACATCCAAAGAACATCTATTTTAAGGTTTTTGATTCATGCTTCCAAATTGTCCTTCATAAATGTATACACTAATGGTATCTGAGTTGCCTGTTTTATTCCTCCTTCATTAACACTGGGATTTATCACTTCAGCTTTGATTTTGACCACACCTGCATTTTTAGAGGGTCCAGTGTTATTAGTTGAAAACCTTAAGATAGGGCTACAATGTCAAAACCTACTTGCACCATCAAAGATGAAGTTTGTCAGTGTGCAGGAGATGATCTACAATTCTTGCTTGTACACCAAGAATTCTGACGGAGAATTTTAAAGATCCCTTTAAAGTAAATGGTTATCAGTCTGCCTGCCTTGACCTGAAGTTTTTCCAAGAGTGGGTTGTTTGGCTGAGATTAGCAATGGCATAATTAGAAGCAGAAAGACTCGGGGAGAAAAAAGAAGCGTGGCTCAGAGGGTCAAACCTTTCTTCTGGCATGTCAGAGTGAGTAGGTATTATCATCAAATTATTGCAGCTATCCAACTTTCAAAGAGATGCTCATTGAACTCCATAGGCATGATTCCTGGACAAGTGTTACAGCCTTCCCACTGACTGAGGGCAAAATTAACTGTCCAATATATACAAATGATACGAGCGATCCACAGTGAAACCATGAAATAATGATCCATGAAATAATGAGGTGCTTTGTAGCAAGCTGCACACATTAAAAACAAAAAATCTTTTCCGTTCTGCTCACCCACATATTTCCAGGGCAAGGGCGGAGGGAGGAGGGAAAGCGGGGAGGGCCAGGACCAGCTCTCACCCAGAACACAGGGGACTGCCTTGGAGTGTTCCAGCTTCCCAGGACTGGCGTCGCTGGCCGCGCGGTGCGTACTGGTGCAGGACGGGCTCATGCCAACGCAGTCGGGGTAGTAGGCAGAGAGCAGGGGTGCTGCCACGCTATCTTTCAGCAAAGGAGGTAGGATGAGCATGGAGTACCACCAATGGTTGGAAACTTCCGACACTCTCTGCAAGGGGGCAGAGCAAAACGAAGAGGGACAATGGCAACCAAGAAATGTACATGCAGAGTCGGCCAAGGACAGATGGTTCTCGTCGTGTCATCCATTCTCATTCATCCTTAACCCTTCTACTCTGCCTTCTCCCACTCCATAGTCCTAGACCAGAGTTCTGCACAGTAAGATTCAGAAACAAAAAATGCCTGATGAGACCTGGAGGGAATGTTTCCTAGGCCGAGTTTTTTCAGACCTTCAGCAATGGCCTCCCCCTTTCCCTCCATCAAAAAACCCCACCAACACCAGGTAAGTCTTAAAGCTACCCCCACTGACTATACTGCAAGCCCAGGTTTGTTTGAGTCTGACATGAGAAACTTATTTCTGTTCCGTAATCATTTATCACCCATCCCTTCTGCCTTTTAACTGAGGATCTAAAGATAACTGAAATTACAAAATTCAGCAGAAAAAACTATTCTCTGGAGTAGCAGTCCAAACAGTACTGCTTTTTGCCAGAGGCTACTAAAAAAACTTCAGAGGGAAAAGTACATGACAATCATCAAAATAAAATGCTCCATGTAGGACTGAATTGAAAAAGCTATTTTCAGTCTTAAAATATGTGATCATATTCCAGAGCTGATTTAACATACAGAGTCATTCGATCAAAGCAGCCCTGTGATGACTAACTATTGTGATAAAAATAAAATTTACCTGGCTTCTAAAGCGAAACTGCCACATACCCTATGTTAGGCAGCCTTTGCTACACATGAACTTGAATGTATGCTCCAGGAACTCTAGGAACCTGACAGAGGAGAACTCTGGGCTCAGGGACCCTCTGATGCTAGTTATCCAGGCTCCACGCAAATGCCACTTGCCATCAAGCAGGGGTTTGTGATCTCAAGATGCATTTTATTTGCCCTTCAAAGTCCAAATCTGGGGCAAGCATTTTTCGGCTTACTACAAACCCTAACACCCCCCATAAGTTACTCCCAGCTGCTACACACATTTATTTTACTTGCCCGGCCCGTGAAGGCTTTTCAGTTTGCAATCTTTGTCCTTAAGGCTTGTTTTAGGTTTGGCTACCCTTGAGCAGCCTGTGCTGGACCAAAAAGAAGGAAAGCTTCAGTTCCTTCTCCAACACAGCAGGGCTGCCTCTATGGACCCCCTTCCTGGCTCAGACAGAGTAAAACTGGGTGTTCAGATCCTGACACTCGAAATGGACCAAAGAGGGCAGAATGTAGATGCCTTAAAAAAACAAGAACCCCCCAAAATAAAATAAAGTAAACCAACCAAAAAAAAGGGAGGAAAAAACAAAAACAAACCACATACCCAAGCGCTTCCCATTCTAATCCACTTCCTGGGCCTTGTAGCTGTGTTGGGAAATTAAGTCAGGACCCAAGAGAGACCCTGCCATTGCTACCTGCCCCAGGCTTTCTTCTCCTTGGAAGCCCACCTGAGGGCGCGCCAACCAGCCTCTGGCTTAGCGTAGGAGAAACTCAATGACTGGTAAACAAACACGTGGTCTTGCTATTCCGAGTGTGTTAGCACACTTACCATTCTGGGACACCTGACTATAATTTTGTCGATATGCCATCAAATGTTCCACTCTCGCTTTTAATACACATACCACTGAAGAAACTGTGCTGGATACAGTCTATTAGCATATTTAATGAAATGCCCACTACACTCGGTTAAAAAGTTGTCTCCCCAAATTCACGTCTACCCAGAACCTCAGAATGTGACCTTATTTGGAAACAAGGTCTTTGCTGATGTAATTTGTCACACTGTAGTAGAGTGAACCTTAAATTCACTCTAATGTGTCCTTAAGAGAAGAGACACAGGGACTGGGAGACACACAAGAGGAAAAAGGTCATGTGAAGATGGAACAGAGATTGGAGTGACATGGCTATAAGCTAAGGAATGCCAGGGATTGCTGGCAATGCCAGAGCTGGAAAACGCAAGGAAGAATCCTCCCCTAGAGACGTCAGTGGGAACACGGCCCTGCTAACACCCTAATTTCAGACTTATAGCCTCTGGAACTATGAGACAATAACCTTCTGTTGCTTTAAGCCCCCCAGATGGTGGCAATTTGTCCCAGCAGCCCTAGGAAACTAATAAAGGCACTCAAAATTTAGAAACGGCTTTAAAGGTAACCCCAGAATCCGTATGAATAGAAAAAGCGTAGCAGGTATAGGTGACATGGCTATAAACCTGCTCCAGACTCTTTCTTAACCAAAGACAAAAATAAATAACGGGCAGATGAACATCCAGGGACTCTTCCAAGCTTTTTAAAGTTCTTAGATCCCAAGAATATGGCCTCTGTCCTAAAGTTCAGACTCCTTGCGCGCAAAATGGTCTGAATACTAGGGGAAATATTCTTAAGGTATTTGTAAGTGTATTTAAAGTTATTTTTTTCCTTTTTTTCTGTAATGTCATCCTGTGTACCCTAAATCCAGAAATTATTTAGGCCACTGCTTTACTATGGAAATGTTTGACGGTACAACTGTTTTTATTTTTTTAATGTGTCTGTGTGCGCACACACGCACACGCGCAGGCATCTCACACAGCCCTTTATGTAACAGAATAGATATGCTAGGTGTCAATTCTCCCTTTGCCTAAACATCAGTCACAGCCCCTGGGTTTCAGACATCTAGAAAAACTACAAACTATCCTGGATCGCTGTAATGCAGAATAACTCAGAAACTCAGAATTTTAAAAAATCATTTTCTGAAACAGCTATTGGATCTAGCTATGTGGCAAAATCGGCCAGCTCAGGTGGCAAAGTTTCCTAAGACAGATGAAATGTGATGAGGCTCTGCCAGCTGCTTCCCCTTCCACATCTGGGCAGGGATGGGACAAACCAGTTATGCTGAGGTCAGAATACACAAAAACACTCTCACAGCTGAATCTGGGCCAAGACCATCAAATTATGGGCATCTTGTTCTCTTCCAGGAATGATTCAAGTGGAGAGAAGGTCATAAAGTCGCCCTTGAAAAACAAGTATAACAAGTCTGGTCCCTGTAGGAAGGCAAGGTGTCCGTTTCTTCCTTTTTGTTTCCTTTTAACATAGAGCAATAACATTTTAGTTTTTTTTTTTTAAGTTGGGAGAGGATCACCCACAATACCACTATTGCTAGCATTTTCATCATGTTATCCTGTTAGATAAAAACCCCTTGGATCAGCAACCAAAAAAAGAGAGATACTCATAAAACTGTTACTGTTATTTACTTATAGCACTTATCACTGAAGGCGTGACGCACTCTAGGCTAGAACATGAAGAAATACTCACGAGATCCTCTGGAAGGGAACAATGATCTGAGGTCTCAGGCTGCAAAAACAATACAAAAAACAAGCATTAATTAGGTTTAATTATAAAATATAGTCTTAAGTGTCAATTACCTTCAATAAGATACCCCTTTTCACTGATTAGACTGGTAAAAAAAAAAAAAGTGTGATAAAACACCGCATTAGTGAGGGTGCGGGGAAGACAGCCTCTCTTGTAAAGATGTCCTGGGTGGAAATCTGAAAGAATGTAACCACTCTGGAGAACAGTTTGACAAAATACGAAACTTTTAAATGCATGATAATTTGGCATTATCTTGTATCTATGCCCAGCAATTCCAGCCTTGCTATACAGACATACCTCAGAGACACTGTGGGTTCAGCTCCAGACCAACCATTGCAATAAAGCAAATATTGCAATAAAAGTGACTCAAACGAATTTTTTGGTTTCTCAGTGCATATAAAAGTTATGTTTACACTATGCTGTAGTTTACTAAGTGTGCAATAGCAAAAAAAATTACCATACTTTAATTGGAAAATACTTTATTGCTAAAAATGCTAACCGTCAATGCAGGGTTGCCACAAACCTTCAATTTGTAAAAAAAAAAATGCATAACTGCGAAGCGCAAAAAAGCAAAGCACAATAAAACAGGGCACACCTGTATTTTCTAGAGAGAGAGACCCTCATCCATGTGTACCAAGAGAAGGATTAGAAAATGTTCAAAGGAGCACTGTTTTTAAGAGACAGAAGATAAACACAACCCAGAAGTCCATCGAGAGTAGAATGGAGAAATAAACTGTATTATAGTCAAGAGAATAAACTACAGCTACATGTTACAATATGGATGCCCCTCACAAACATAATGGTGAGCGAAAGAAGCCAGACCCAAGAGCCTACATACTGTCTGACTCCATTTACATGAAGCTCAAAAGCAAGCAAAACAGCCATAGTGTTGTTAAGTCAGAGGGGTAAGTAGAGATCCACAGCCATACCACCCTGGATGTGCCTAGTCTCTCTGGTCTCAGAAGCTAAGCAGCGGTGGCCCTGGTTAGTACTTGCATGGGGGAGAAGAGTTAGTAGGTAGTTACTCTGGGGAGGCAAGGGATGGACTCTGTGAGTGAAAAGGGGTGCAAGGGGGCTTCTGAGGGGTTGGTAAGTGTTCAGTTTCTTTACTGGGAGCTGGCTAAATGGGGACTCTGAAAATTCACTGAGCTATGCATTTTGACTTGTGCATTTTCTGTTTGTATGTGATATTTCAATGAAAAAAAGTTACCTAAATAAACTGAAGACTGGCATACCATATGGCCTGGGAAATCTGGCCCTTGGAATATATTCCAGAGAAACTCTTGCATGTGTGCATGCACTAGGAAGAGACGTGCAAGAATGCTCACAGAGCGCTGTGTGTAGCAGCCCCAAACCAGAAACAACCCTCACACCTATGAACAGGAGAATAGACACGTTGGGGTAGATTCACACAACGCAAAACTACACAGCAGGGAAAATGAATGAACCAGACCTGCAGGCATCAACATGGATGCAGCTGAAAAACCTCAAAGTTAAGTAAGAGAACAAAGCTGCAGAGGAATACACACAATAGGATACAATTTACAACCAATATAAAAATATGCAAAACTTTACATGTTATTTAGAGTGTCATACATATTTATCAACTCTAACAAAAAGCAGAGGAAAAATGAATACAAAATGCGAAATACTGTTTGCTCTTGTAGGAGAGGCAGAGGAAGAAAACTACTGGGGGGAACCCAGGGAGTTGCAGAAGCACTGGTAACGCTCTGTTTCTAAAACCAGGTTGGGGGGCACACAGTGAGTGTTCACCTTCATCCTTTATTCCTCACACACAAGTTATAAATACTCTTTTGGGTCCAAGAATTATTTCATATTAAAAACAACTGGATAGGGACTTCCCTGGTGGTCCAGTGGTTAAGAATCCACCTTTCAATGCAGGGGACATGGGTTCGATCCCTAGTCGGGGAGCCAAGATCCCACATTCTGCGGGGCAGCTGAGCCTGTGCAGGGCAACTACTGAGCCCGCACACCACAACTACAGAGCCCACGCGCTCTGGAGCCCGCACACCACAACTAGAGAGAAGCCCGAGAAGCCCATACGCCACAAAGAAGAGCCTGCGTGCTGCAATGAAAGATCCCGTGCGCCACAACTAAGACCCAATGCCAAAAATAAATAAATAATATTAAAAAAAAAAACCAAACAAAAAACTGGATATACCCTGACACAGCAATTTTATTTCTAGGAACTGATACTACAAATACACTGAAAAATAGCACAGATACAAAGCTATTCATTACAGCACGGTAAATGTTTAAAAGTCACCTAAATGCCCTTCAGTCACACCAAATTCATCATGACATATCCATTCAGTGGACTATTTACTACACAGTCTTTAAAGAGAAAGAGATCTTTACATACTGAAGCGTACGTAAAGATCTTTAAGAAGCATCTTTAAGAAATGTTAAATGACAAAAAGCTCCAAAACAGTGTGTGTTGTTTGCTACAATTCTTTTTAACGCTGTTCTACAAATAAACCTTTCCAGACTTTGTCCTTGACAGAAGATCAAACTGAAAACCAAAAGGACTCTGGGTCAATAAACACCCTTTAAATAAATATTTCAAAAGTTCAGGCTCTGGGTGGTAATCAATCGCAATGGAGCAGGAGAGTCTCAAAGGAGGATTTCTTGGGCGGGGGTGGGGGAGGAGATTTAAAAGATGTGATACCATCCTTAGAGGCTGGGATCTAAGAAGATCATAAAGTCTTCAACTTGAAGACGGATGGAAGAAGAGAAAGGCATTTAAGTTTTTCAAAAACAAGGACTCTGACACCTCAGAGCTCTCCTGGAAAAAAGTACTTGATGTTAAAATACATCCAAGCAGGTGATGAATCAAAATAATGGGATAGAAGGAACTGTAGTAACAGAAATTGTGGGCAGCAGTAATTGCATATAAGTGCAAGAGTAAACAATGAATGGGATATGGTCACAGAAAAAAAGTGATATTCCAACAGAGCAAACTAAACTAACACAAAACAGCAAAACCCTAACAAAAATGGGAGAGAGAAAAAGGGGAGGTGGGCTGAAGTATGGTGTCATTTACTTTTCCCTCTGTCTTAGCAGGGTGTCAATTGATACAACCTAAAATTGAAACATGCAATTTTGTTAAAAAGCTAGAGCGATTCCAACTTATCCTCATCATGTATTTTCTTAACCTTTTAGGGAGTTTTTAGAAACTACTATGTCTTGAGATGAAGAAATAACTGTCCTATGTCCAGCAATTTCGTATTTCACTTTGGCTTCTTTTACTTACTTTAAATTATGTTGTATTGAACTGAATCATTTTACATAAAACAAGCATATACAGCACTCCTCCTTAATATGAAGTTATCTATCTGCCAGACTTCCTCCTTGTATACATGCATGAATTCTCTTGAATGAATCTCATTTAATAATGGTTATTTCATGATGATGACTGCATGAATTTTTTAAATCTTTTTTTCTATATTCCTTGAATTTTTCAATGATAAACAAATATCATTTGTCTGAAAACAAACTCATTCTAAAGAAAACAGACTTTTCAAAAACTACATAGGGGCTTCCCTGGTGGCGCAGTGGTTGAGAGTCCGCCTGCCGATGCAGGGGACGTGGGGTCGTGCCCCGGTCCGGGAGGATCCCCCATGCCGCAGAACGGCTGGGCCCGTGAGCCATGGCCGCTGAGCCTGCGCGTCCAGAGCCTGTGCTCCGCAATGGGAGAGGCCACAACAGGTAGAGGCCCGTGTACCACAAAAAAAAAACCAAAAAACATAAATTGAAGAAATTGTAAATGACAAACCTGAAGAAAAATCAAGTAATCAAAAAAAGCAACATGGATAATCTGAACAATTAGTAGAGATGAAGTCAAAGTTAGATTCAATTATCTGCAAGTGAAAAAGAGGAGCGATTATGGATAACTCTAAACAGTGGTTAAACCAAAGCTAGTCAAAGCACAGTACAAAATGATTTAATGTGAACTTTTAATATAAAAATCACACCTAATATTTAGTAAGGTAACATTAGTATGCAAATATTCCAATATATATATATTTGGAACTGTTCAGAAACTTCACAGAAATAGGTTGAGTGAAAATGACCCAAAGGCTAGTATCTATTAAAACGGTCTGCTATTTTTGACTGCTCCTTGGCTGAACTCTTCTTCAAACGTTATAATAACATGCCACTGAGTCTACTTTTCCCTTGAGAAGTAATCTGGAGCACAGGTGCTGGTTAAGTTCAGTGCAACCATATTGTTCCTGCCAGCTGGACATGCTCCCCTTCACCACACAAGCTCACGGTCCCTTCATCACTCAAACCCCAGTTTCCTTTGGTGTACCCACTCAGTCTGGAAAATCAATTACCCATTCCCTCGGGGTAAGCCCCCTCCCATTTTTTTCTCTTCTATCCCTCAGAGAGGTCTTCTACTCTGGAGGCTGAGCTCAAGAATCAATTTAGGGCTAAACTGAAAGGTTTTAGAACAGGATTTGTTAATTCCGGGACCCTGACCCCTGACCCTGAAAGATCAACGCTTTCCACTCTTCACTCCCAAATCACCAATATCAACAATAAAAGGATTCCACCATAAATACCAGTGGCATTAAAAGGAGAATTAAGAGAACACTGCAAACAGCTTTAAGCTAACAAACTTGACAATGTAGATGAAACAGACAAATTTCTTGAAAAACACCATGTTCTAAAATGGATAGAATAAACCACCTAAGTAGCTATGTATCTGTTATAGAAACTGAATTTGTAATTTCAAAACTTCTCACAAAGAAAATTGGTCCAAATGGCTTCACTAGTGAATTGTACCAAACACGAAATAAGAAATAATATTAACCATCCACAAACTTTTCAGTAATAGAGAAGGAAGATATACTTCTCATTTCATTTTATGAAGCCAGTGTAACTCTGACAGAAGAACCTGACAAGAACATTACAAGAAAAGAAAATGACAGAGACTAAACCTCATGAACACAGATACAAAATTCTTAACAAAATATTAGGAAACTGAATCCAACACAATGAAAGGATAATACATTGAGAACAAGTGGAATTTTTTCCCCCCAGGAATGCAAGGTTGCTTTAACATTCAAGAATCAGTGTAATTCACCACATTAACAGATTAAAGGAGAAAAACTGTATGATCATCATAAAAGATACAGAAAAAGTATTTGAAAAAATCTAACATCCTTTCATAATAAAAAGTTCTCAGCAAACTAGGAATACAAAGGAACTTCCTCAATCTGATAAAGGGCATTTGTGAAAAGCCACAGCCAACATTACACATGATGATAAAACACTGAACACATCACTCCTAAGGTCAGGAACAAGGCAAGGAAGTCTGCTCTTCCACTTCTATTCAGCTCTGTACTGGTAGTCCTGACCAATGCAATAAGGTAAGGAAAAAAAATGAGCAAAAGGATAGCTTTTTAAAAAAGCAAAACAGTCTTTATTCACAGTTGATATTGTAGAATTCCTCCCAACAAAAAAATCTACAAAAATATAAATGGAATTTAAAATGAAGTCAACAAAGTCTCTGGGTATAAAGTCAATATGCAAAATTAAATTGTATTTCTATATAACTGCAACAAACAACTTGAAAAGTTAAAAATAAATTCTACTTACAATCACAGAAAAAATAAGTATCTAGAAATAAATTTAACAGAATACATTCTCGGTGAAAACTAGAAAACACTGTTGGGAGAAATTAAAGACCCTGAAAAGATGGAGAGACAGACCACACCCATAGGTCAGAACAGGGGTCGGGAAACCTTTTATTTATTTATTTTTTTGAATTTTATTTTTTTTATACAGCAGGTTCTTATTAGTTACCTATTTTATACATATTAGTGTATATATGTCAACCCCAATATCCCAACTCATCCTACCACCACCGCCGTCCCCTTGCTCCCCACTTTGTGCCCATACATTTGGGGAAACCTTTTCTTTAAAAGGCCAGATGGTAGATATTTTAGTTTCTGCGGATCACATGGTCTCTGTTGCAACTACTCTGCCATTGTAGTATGAAAGCAGTCATACACAATACATGATGAATGAGTATGGCTGTGTTCCAATAAAACTTTATTTACAAAAACAGGTGGAGGGGGCCAGATTTGACCCATGAGCCATAGTTTGCTGACCCCTGGATTAGAAGACAAAAAAATGTAAAGATGTCAATTCTCCTTCAAATAATTTATAGCTTCAATCCATTCCAATCAAAATTCCAAAAGTTTTTGTAAATACTGACAAGTTGATAACAAAATTTTTATAGAAATGTAAGGACCTAAAATAGCCTAAACAATCTTGGAAAAAAAAAAGTTGGAGGAATTTATACTAGATACAATAATCAAGACAGCAGGGTACTGGGTTAAGGATAAACAAAGAGATCAATGGAATAGTGTCCAGAAATTGGCTACAGGTATGGCCAGCTGACTTTTTTATAATGTTGCCAAAATAATTCAATGGGAAAAAAATTGTCTTTTGGACAACTAGATACTTATATGAATAAAATTTGAATCTTGTCCCATATCTTACATCAAAACCAAAAATTAACTTGAGATAGACTAGTGTCCTAAATATAAAGGCTAAAATAATAAACTTCCTCAAAGAAAACATAGGAGACTGTCTGTGCAAGTTGAGAGTTGCAATGATTTTGCAGAAAAAATACAAAAAGTTCTAAGCATAAAAAAAAAATGGATACATTAGGCTGCAAAATTTTAAAACTGCTCATCAAAGGATCTATTAAGAAAGTGAAAAGGCAAGACAAAGACAGGGAAAAATATTCAAGATAACATATCTCATTTCCAGATTACATAAAGAACTCCTACAAGACAAGACAAACCCAATTTTTAGGAGACTTGGACAGATATTTCTCCAAAGAGGAACTATGAATGGCCAATAAGCACATGAAAAGATGGTCCACATCACTAGTCATCAGGGAATTGCATTTTAAAACCACAATGATAGAACAATACATACCCATTAGAATGGCTAACATTAAAAAAAAAAAAAAAGTACCACCTCCAAATGTTGTAGTCTCGTACAACTGTGGAAAACCATTTAGTAGTTTCTTACACATAAATTTACCATATGACTCAGCAATTTCCTGTGTATTTACCCTTCAGAAATGAAAACATAAGTCCACAAAAACACTTGCATAGAATGTTCATACAGATTTATTCATAACAGCAAAAAATTTTAAACAACACAAATGCCCTTCAACAGGAGAATAAACAAATTGTGATACATCCATACAATGGAACACTGCTCAGCAATAAAAAGGAAAAAACTACTGATCCATGCAAGAACATGGATGAATCTCAAAAGCTGTTTTACTCGGTGAAAGAAACCAAACACTAAAAAGTATATACTGACTGATTCCATTTTACAAAGTTCAAGAGCAGGCAAAACTCTGTTTAGGGTATGGCAGTCTAGTGTTTGCCTCTGGAGGGAGGGAAGGAAATGACTGGAATTTCTTAGGGTGGTGGAAACATCGTGTATCTTGACTGGGGTACTGGCTACATAGTGTGGACGTTATCCAAAACTCAATGAAATTCAATTAAGATCTGTGCATGTAATTACAATATGTAATTATACCTCAATTTAAAAAACAAGACGTAATTTTACATCTATTAAAAATATCACCACTCAGTGTAGGTAAGGTTTTGACAAAATGATCACTGTGAGCTATAGTTTTTTAACCTTTAAAAAGTTTTAGATATTTGTATCAAGTGCCTTAAAAAAATGTGCCTACCCTGGTGGTCCAGTGGTTAGGGCTCCGTGCCTCCAATGCAGGGGGCACGGGTTCGATTCCTGGTGGGGGAACTAAGATCCCACCTGCCACATGGCACGGCTAAAAAAAAGTGCCTACCATAAATACATAATCAAAGCACAAAAAAGTTCTAGCAGGATAAATGAGTCGTTAAGAATGGGTATCTATTAGGGTGGGAAGGAAGAGATGGTTAAGGGGCACTTTCATTTTTTATTTGTAAATTATATGTGTGTGTATATATTTACATATACATACATATATTCAATTTACTTTTTTTAAACGTGAGATTATATTCATGTAATAACTGTGTAAAGTGTAAAACAACAGAACACAGAACTCCTAAATGTTCATACCCTTTTTCTCACCATTTCACTTTGCAAAATCTTCCAAATATATTTACAATAATTATGAGTCACTTTAATAATATTTGTATCTTAAATCCCAGGCTTTTAAAAACTTGATCATAGGGCTTCCCTGGTGGCGCACTGGTTGAGAGTCCGCCTGCCGATGCAGGGGACACGGGTTCGTGCCCCGGTCCGGGAAGATCCCACATGCTGTGGAGCGGCTGCGCCCGTGAGCCATGGCCACTGAGCCTGCGCGTCCGGAGCCTGTGCTCCGCAACGGGAGAGGCCACAACAGTGAGAGGCCCGCATACCACAAAAAAAAAAAAAAAAAAAAAAAAACTTGATCATAAACTTTAGAGCTTTTCATCATTTCTTTAAAAAGAAAATATTTTGCTCATGATAACCACATATCTTTGTGAATATACGGCAAACCACTGAATTACATACTTTAAAAGGGTGAATTTTATGCTATGTGAATTAAATCAAAATTTTCAAAAAAGAAAGCCTCTTGCTTCTGAGATTACAATGATTCCTAATATTCTTTAATGTGCTGATGGAACTAGAGACATTTTGTAGATGAGTGCTTTAACACATTTAAGCAATTAACACATTTTTAAACGCAAGTAATTATCAAATCTCAAAACAGGCACACGATACCAACTATGGAAGACTGCTAACAGTCCAAACATATATATCTTTTTCGCCTTACTAACAAGATCCTAATTTTGATTCTGTTATAAAATATTTTCTTCCAGTTATAAAATATTTTATAAAATATAAAACACGCAACAGTTATAAAATATTTTCTTCCTTGGTCCCTACTGCTGTTCAGAGTAGCTGCATGATACTATTCTGGCCAATGAGCTATAAATAGAAATCTACTGCTGGAACTTCCAGGAAAGCTCCTGGTTTCCCAATAAAAGAGGGAGAGACTTGGCTTGGAATACCCCAGCCTTTCCCATCTTTTCTGCTTTGAAGTTCGAATGATGGCTGACAGTGCAGTAATGATCTTGTGACAGAACTGGAAACTAAAAGGAGACTTCCTTGGATACCTACACCAACTCTGGACTGCCTGTTTCTAAACTGCTTATAATGAGAGAAAAATAAAAGCCTTATTAATTGGTTAAGCCATTGTAGTTGAGATTCTGTTATGCGTAGGACAATATAATCCTGATACAATGATCAACGGAGTTATTGAAAAATATACACCATTATTATTTACTGACAACTAAACTAACACATCAATTAATTCAGAAGGAAAACCAACAGAGATCATACCTTAACAGCAGTATTTGGTTTCATACCACATCGGTACGTCCTTGCTATCTGTGGAGTCAGCTGGATTTCCTTGGTAAGTTGCCTCCATTTCCTACACTCAGGTTTTGTACATTGAACCTAGATGGAAAGTAAGAAGTCAAGATCAATGGGTTGGCACCTCGTGAGCTATAGCATTTCTATCTTCCACCTCTCACTTTGCCATCTTCTTCACATGATTTGGTCAACAACCGTTCAGCACTTCCAAGTAAATACCTTTTCTTCCCCTTGCGCCATCGCCACCCATAAAATCCACTTTTACCCCATCAGTCTAATTTGTGATTCAATACTAGCTCAGGCCCCCAGAAGTGCAAAGGGGATCTTAGTACTGTTGTCAGAATGGCTTTCTAGCTCTAACCTAAGGAAACAGAGTTAAATTTAGTTGCAGGTAGTCAAAAAGTATCACACTAAAAGCAATGTGGTATCCTGGATTGCATCCTGGAACAGTAAAAAGACACTAATGAAAACACTGAAGAAATCCAAATAAGTCTGTAATATACTTATTAGTACTGTACCAATGTTAAGTTCTTAGTTCAAAATATAATCCTGGTGTGTTAGATGATAACAGTAGGAGAAACTGGGTGAAGGATATACAGGGACTCTGTACTATCCTTGTAAATTTTCTACAAATTTAAAATTATTCCAAAATAAAAAAGCATGCAGATATCCATCTGCAGAAGAATGAAGTTGGGCCCCTACTTAATACATATACAAAACTTAAAATGGATCAAACACCTTAACGTAAAGAGCTAAAATGATCAAATTCTTAGAAGAAAATATGAGTCAGTCTTCATGACCTCAGATTTGGCAGTGGATTCTTAGATATGACACCAAAAGCACAAGCATCAAAAGAAAAAATGGATAAACTGAACTTCATCAAAATTTAAAACTTCTGTGCACTAAAGGACACTATCAAGAAGTGAAAAGACAACCTAAAGAATAGGAGAAAATATTTGCAAATCACTTATCTGATCAGGGCCCAGTATCCAGAATAGATAAAGAACACTCACAATTCAACAACAAAAAGACAAACAACCCAATTTAAAAATGGGCAAAAGACTTGAATAGACATTTATCCAAAGAAGATATGCAAATGCCAGCAAGCACAAGAAAAGATGCATTAGTCATTAGGGAAATGCAAATTAAAACCACAATGAGATACCACTTCACGCCCACTAAGACAACTATAATTTTTATTTATTTATTTTTGTGGTATGCAGGCCTCTGTTGTGGCGGGCATGAATCCGTGTCCCCTGCATCAGCAGGTGGACTCTCAACCACTGTGCCACCAGGGAAGCCCCAAGACAGCTATAATTTAAAAAATTGGTAAACATGAGTTGGTGAGGATGTGGAGAAATCTGAACTCTCATACATTGCTGGTGGGAATGAGAGATGGTGCATCAGTTAGCTATGGAAAAGAGTTATCAGTTCCTCAAAAAGTTAAACATAGATTTACTATGATCCAGCAATTTCATTCCTAGGAATGTACCCAGAAGAACTGAAAACAGATGTTCAAAAATATTTGTATACAAATATTCACAGCAGCACTGTCTGCAGTAACTAAAAGGTAGAGATGACCCAAATGTCCATCAACAGATGAAGTGATCAGTAAAATGTGGCAAATCCATAGAGTGGAATATTATTCCCCCATGAAAAGGAATGTGGTCCTAATACATGCTACCACAAGGATGATTCTCAAGTGCACTATGTTAAGTGAAAGAAGTCAAATATGAAAGGTCACATACTGCATGATTCCTTAATATAAAATATCAAAATGGTAAATCCATCAAGACAGAAAGCAGATTAGTGGTTGCCAGGGGCTGGAGGCAGGCAGGAATGGGAGGTGACTGCTGAATGGGCACAGGTTTCCTTTGTGGATGCTGAAAATGTTTTGGAATTAGACAGAGGTGGTGGTTGCACAACACTGAATGTACTAAATGCCATTGAGGTGTACACTTGGAAATGGTTAATTTTATGTGAATTTTTTGTGAATTGAAAGTTATGTGGGGACTTCCCTGGTGGCTCAGTGGTTAAGAATCTGCCTGCCAAAGCAGAGGACACGGGTTCGAGCCCTGGTCCAGGAAGATCCCACATGCCACGGAGCAACTAAGCCTGTGTGCCACAACTACTGAGCCTGTGCTCTAGAGCCCGTGCTCCACAACAAGAGAAGCCACCACAGCGAGAAGCACGTGCACTACAGTGAAGAGTAGCCCCCCTCGCCGCAACTAGAGAAAGCCCACTTGCAGCAATGAAGACCCAATGCAGCCAAAAATAAATAAATAAAATAAATTTTAAAGTTATGTGAATTTCACTTCAATTAAAAATTTTTTAAGTATGCAGAGAGAAGCTCAAATTACCTGTAATATTAAATAAATTAGCAAATCATTTATTAAATGATGTTATATTTATATTATATATGCAATTGCTAAAATATGTTTTCAAAGAACGGCTAGATGGAAAAATGATATAAAGTGAAATTAATAAAAAAACTCAGTTAGCAAACACTTACATGCAAAGTATGATTTTAAACCTAATTAGGATTTGTATATAAAGCATAAAATTGTGTTTAAACATACACAGAAAAACATGAATAGAAAAAAAGATGAGAGAGATATGCACCAAACGGCACTGACTATCACCAGCTGGTAATGAGTCTTTAGTTTCTTCTTTACACCATAGGTTGAATTATGTGATTTCTGTACAAAAATCAAAAATGTGATTTGCTTTAACAGTTACAGAAAGAATAAATGTAATTAAAGAAAACTTTCCTAAAAATTGGTATTTTCATCCATTCCTCTTGCATTTAGGTCTACAAATCCTTTACAGAACAGTAAAGCATTGTTATCTTCTTTACCCAGTAGGGAAGCTGCTGGTCTGCCATGAAAGCCTTGGGGCTAGGTTCAGTTTTTCCATTGCTAGTCCATATTTTTTTCCATGTAGTGTATTTGTCATATCCATCCTTATGGCTGAAAAAGAATAAAAATAAATATATCAAGCTATAAGTTATTCAGGTTTCCAAAACAGGTGGCAGAAATCTTACATAAAGGACTTAACCAGCCATATTTTAAGGAGGGGGGTAGTTATCATGGCACCCATAAAGCAGGTGGCATTCCTATCAGTTTTAGTACTTAAAACTATCAAGAAGGGATGGTTACCTGTCTGTCCAGCACCCTCTAGTTGTCAGCATCCTCCCCCTAATCTTTGCATTCTGCCCCCAGGCATTGGCACAGAAGCAGCAGCTCCTAGATTTTTCAGAATTTGCAAACTAAGGAGAATAACTGTCTCACAGCAGATGCTTTCTGAGCGCTGAGTGTGTACACACATGCAAACTACAGCATCAAAGTCCTGGCCCACCGGTAGTCAGGACAGGTGTGGCTGAAACAGTGGAATAATTCGGTAAGCCTGGGGGCTCAGTCATAACCATCTGACCCCCTCCACCACCCAAGCCACCATCCCTTCCACCACGGAAACCTCAAACAATTATCAGAACAAACCTTCTATAGTAATGGTCAAAGCATTCATTACAGAAATGCTCCCCACAGGAGAGGTGATACCACCGGGATGTGTAGCCATTTTTGGCACATCTGAAAACAGCAAAAACGGGTAGCTTTGGTAATGAATAAACATTTCTTCTCGTTTTGTTTTTTTTTTTAACATTTATCAAATTGTTTTAAAAAAAAATTAATCAAGCACCTCCTAGGAGCCCTTTTGCCTTACCTCCAACAGACAGAATTACAACCACCAGAATTATAACAGGGGAATCCTAACAACCAGATTACAACAAGGGAAATGGAAAGGCCAACTGATACATAACAGTGCATGGTGAGGACACAGCGACTTAGATCAGTGGTACCCATCAGAAGGGCCTGGGACTTAGCAGTTTTATCAAGACTCCACGGAGCGATGATAGGGTTTTAGACATGAAAGAAGGGATGCCAGTGGCCTTGCTGCATGGGAGTGAAGGAGCGAAGTGCGGTCTTTAGTGATAACATCTGGCCCGATACTGAACAGTGAACGAATCTGGCCAGCTGGAATGGGACCATCCAGCATGCAATCTAGTAAATACAACCTACCACACAGCCAATCATGTAGTCAAAGAAGGAAATATAATGCTATGAACAGTAACACCACCACCTCTTTGTGATTAAAAAAACAAAACAAAAAACCAAAAACAACAACAACAAAACAACCCAGGATATGTTTTCCAGGTTTTACTGAATGTTAACTGAAGATTTTTCTCTGGAAGTAAAAGGTTATGCTTGGGTCATCCTAATAAGAATGGCAAGAGTACAGTTAGCTACACAGCTTTAATGAGACCTGTATATATCTGTTGGAGGAGAAGGTATGTTATATGAGGGAGAAAAGCAGCACAGGGAAATAAGCGTATACTTGTCTCTCCAGGGAGGTCAAGGTTCTCTCTCCTCTGCCTCCACCTCTTACCCCCCATCCCATCCTCAAACTGTCCCCCCTGCCATCCCCTACCACCAGAGGTACAGCCATTGTGGATGGGACTGGAGGACACGGAATGGCAGAGTTGGGCGTGCTGTATACAAAATAGACAATGTCTCTGTTGTTGGATAACAAGTATCTCTATGTATCTTCAGGAAGACTATCTTTGAGGATGAAGGCTCTCACCCGCAGGAAGGTGAGGCCAAGACCCGCCATCTAAACAGACCTTTCAGAAGCGCTGGCAAAGCACACGGGACATGTGGCTGTACAGCCGGCTTTTTCGCATTTCCTGTACTTCTTCTCTGACCCACCATCTTCATCCTCGTCTGTCGTCTCTGTGGCCTTTTTCTTCACCTGAGAAGGAACCAGCTGAGGTTAAGAGTACACCGGCAGGGCCAAAGGTAAAGGCGGTGGGAGGTTTACTACTGAAATCACTTCCACGTTAGAAGTTCTAAACGTGAAGATCAACAGCATCCTGGCAGTGGGGGAGGGGTTGATGATACAGCCATTTCCCTGAGACTGCACTGTGCAAATAACTCGCTAATTTGCTAGAAATTTAGAACTAGCACTTTGACAACAGCTCTCTGAGTAGAGAACTAAAATGCGTATGAGCTTCTCTTAGGAAAAAGCTGTTTCAACTATACTTCAATAAAAAAATTTAAAAAATTTTAAAAAGCTGCACCATCAAAAATAAAAGCCACTCTCAAATTAAGATTTTTTCTTTACTTAGAGCAGTTATATCCTCTCAGTATTATAGATTTTAAAAACTAGACAAATTCTAGAAAAAGAATTCCATCATTCAATATTTTTCTTTAAAAAAAAAAAAAGTCCTACAAGAGAGACGGCAGCAAGTAACCTGCTAACAGCACCCAACCAACTACAAGCTGAGGTCCAAATTCCTATGAATGACACCAAGCGAAGCATGATCTGGCCCCAGCTCATATCCTGGAGGCAACCTTACAGCTGTGATTCTCTGAACACCCCATGCTGATTCACACTCTGCGCCTTTCATCCCCGCAGTTCCCTCTGCCAGATACACTTTTTTCCTACATTCTATCACTTTATCACACTGATTGTCCCAAGGTGAACTTCTCCACTAGACCGCAAGCCCCTTGAGGGCTGGAATTATATCAACTCTAATTCTTCAGTCCCAATCACAGTAGCCTGTCGTTCAAAACAGGTGCATTGAATGAACAAATGAGTGATACCTGCCTACCGGAGCTCCTCAAAGGAAGGCTATCTGGAGAATGATCAAAAGGTGCTTTTTTCTTTGTCCTCCCCCGTGGGGTTGCCATTGTATCAGAAAATCTGAAAAAAAAAAAAAAAAAAAAAAAACCAAACAAACATTACATATTAGCATGTGCTAATACTTTCAACACTCTGGAGTCAAGTTATTATGTAATTTAGTTGGCAAGAGTGTATGTTCCGCAGTCAGATGGCCTGAGTGTGAAGCTATTGCTTTCAAGTTACTTAAGCTCGCTAAGACTACACCTCAGTGTTCTCATATATAAAATGGGCACAGCCAGAGTGTACCCTAGCATCGGTGTGAAGATTAAGTAAAATAATTTAAAGCACCAGGCCTGGTATAAGTACTCAGTAAATGTTATCCATTAGTAGTATGTATATTTACATATAAAAATGTAACCACACGAATGGCCAATAAACAACTGACACTACTGTTTATAAAATTCAATGAGTAAAAATATCTCATTTTTGTTTGTAATATTCCTCTCTATCTCACTGCAACTTCTTAGTTCCTGAATTTTGCTCTCTTATTATACTTTAAAAAGAACACTCATTCATTCCTTCTCAATAAAACCCAACAAATAAATCTTAGGCACACTGTCTAGTCACTACTGAATATAGGAATCTGGGTTAGATAGTCACTAATATCTTCCACTGGACAAATTTTATGAGTTCTCAAACTAGTCTAATAACAGCACAGTTAAAGAAACATTAAGAACCAAAAGTCTACAAGAAAAATAATGCATAAAACCATGAATGATTAAGTTATCATATTAGTATTTTTTCAATTAAATTCGATAAGGAATGAAAAATGCTTAGCATAAGTACTCAACAGTGTATGGATCCTACAATTATCACACATCTCCTTCCCTGATCCATATTTACTACACACACATACACTTACAAAAAACGATAGCATGAGAAATAAACAGGACATACCTATGGATAAGAAAATGAAAAGTGGAAAAGTGTTTTTAATCTTAAGATATAAATCCCACATATATGATCTTAATCTTGGGGAAAAGCTTTAAAGGGCCTGTAGTCCTATTGTTTCACTATAAAGTATAATCCTATTGTTTGCACTAACATTCATAAGCGCATTTTTCATGGATTATTAACATCACGTGTGAAGACTTTCTGTCTGCCATCTATAACAACTTTGAGAAATCCTGACACCGATGTTATGGATGGTTTTTCTTTGACTCAGTCTTCACTTTCTCAAAACCATTATGTTAGTTGTGAACAAATATACCTTACGCATACTTTGAAATGCATTACAGTTCTTTAACCATTAAAAAAAAATGCCATTAGTGCCACAGCACTCATTATACAGTTGGATAAAGAACTAATGATTTTAAAAGTACTACTGTCTACCTATACTTATACCCAGAGAAGGCTTTCTGGATCACATTTTCAAAATTTTGTCCAATCTAACCAATCTTTTTATGTAAAACATATATCCCACATTACTAATAAAATGGACCATGAATAAAGCATGTGTAAACATGTATACAGTATACATTAAGTATTGCAGCAAAAATATTTGAGTCTAATGTGGGGTTTAGGGACATAAATAAAATCAGGTTCATGCAACATTTGAAAGTGTTACCTGGGCAAGAAAGCACTCTCAAAAGAAAGCTCTCCCAAAAGAAAGCATAGATTCTGGAAATTTCATCAAACATTTTAACCCAACTGTATACTGAAAAACATGTATTTGATTGCAATGAAGAAATATGTAATTCAAGAAATGGTTAACAGGAAATGAAAACATTAGCTATAAAAGCCATTAAGAAACCTGTGTTGTCTGGGAAAAATATGATTGAAGATTTTTAGGGCAGTAATTTTGTCTCAGTTAATTATACAATTAACAGTTATGTACCTTCATCCTTTTTTTGACACTTACTGTAATCTCTGTATTTTCACTGTTGCTGGGTTCTTGGGGCTTAAAATAGAGGAAAAATATTTAAGTTGGAAGGACTACAGTTAATTGTGCTTTTAAACATAGTCTTAGAAATATGATCAAAAGTGTCATTAAAACAAATTAGTTTACTGGAAGTGCTTTCCCACCTGGTTCTTCAAATTAATAAACTCACCTAACGTTAAGTATGATCAATTTGTTTCAGGTTCAGTATGACTTTATAGGCATATCTCTTCCTAATTTTAAATTCATAGCTTTGGTTTTCTTTCAATGTGACAAAAGAAAGAAAAAAATGGTTGGGGGGGGCATAAATATATAGGTGAACATATCAATGTCTAGATTTCTACTTTAATAATTCCCAGGATTTTTTCAGAAGTAGCTTATTCAAAAAACTTTTTTAAAAGACACAGAATTCATAAAAATATGAATCTAAAGAACTCCAGGTTGGAATAAAAATTTATAGTGGTGTTAGCGTAATTTCTCAAAACTGGACAAAATACTAGAAACTTCTTCAGAGACAAAAAGAGCAAAAGTTTCCCTTTGGGCCACCTGAAATTTTACCCACAATAATCAAATTTTCCGAAATATGGATCCAGTTCAATTGCCCGAATGCTTTGTTGACTACTCTGCGTGGAAGATAATTATTAATGGTCATTTTCTCCTGTACCTCCTGACGAAACCGTCCCTCCCACTCGCTTTCCTTTTACTAAAATAGGTTTAAAAAAAAAAAAACCAAAAAACCAACCAAAGTGTAAAAGCCTCGAGTTGTGTGTGCACAGGTGGAGTGACGGATCTCCCCAAAGGGAGTGGTCTATGGACGCCCGTACGCTCTCCCGAGGGAGGGCTGGGCCTCCAACTGGCTAGGTTCCAGATTACGGAACCCCAACTCTTTACAGCTGGGCCTGCCCATTCCTTCCTCTTCCACCTGCCAGCTGCTAGGCTGTTGACTAACAGCTACCGTAATCGGGCCGCCCCCTAGGGGTCCCAGGTCCCGGCGGAGTTACCCCAGCAACCTGGCAATGCCGATCGCGTCTCAATGCGTGGTCGCGGCGCCGCAGTCGAACTAATAACACCTGCGAGGCCGTGCCGGCTCCTCGGCGCCACGCTCTCGGCTGGGAAGAATAGCCAGGGAGTTCCTACTCCCCGCAGCAGGTACTCCCCAGGTGACAGGGCACTGACAGCCCCCAGGAGGGAGCCCCAACGTTCCCTGTGCCAGATGCAGCAGCCACGCTTTCTGAAAAGCTTTCTCGTCTCTTCTCCGAAGTCGAAGCAACAGCCTCTCCGGGCTCACCTTTGCGCTGGAGACGTGCAAGGAGTCGCGGCGAGAAGGCACCGCTGTACAGAAAGGAAATATTGCGGGGAGGGGGGGTTAGGAGAAACCCGCAGCACCGCGATGAACCGGGGAACCCGGTCGCTGCAACACCCCAGCCCGGGAATTCCCCCTTTCTTAGGCTGGGATCCCCACCTCTCACCCCCTACCAATCCGGGGAAGGAGGTATAGCCCCGAGGGCACCGGTCCGCCTCCCACCCGGGCAAGGAGCGCTGCACAGGGGCAGGAGAGCGTGCACCCCGGCCAAGCTGCTTTGTGCAGAGCTGTCACCCGAAATCCGCCGCCGCCCTCACGCCCGCCCCCGGAGCCGCGTGCCCCCCACCTCAGAGCGCAGGCGAGACCTCGCGCGCCGCCCAGAGCTGCCGGCGCCTCTCCGAAGCTGCGCGCCGAGCGCACGAGACTGCAGGATCCGCGCAGCAAGCCGCAGCCCCCGCTCGGCCGCGGCCGCCGCTGCTTCCGCCCCTGTCACGACGTGACCCGGGGTGGGAGGAGCCGGCGGGAAGAGGGAGGAGTAGGGTCCCCGCCTTCGCCTTCGCCGCGCTACTCGCCCCGCCCTGGCCATTTCCGCCGCTGAGCAAGCCGGGGAGCGTGTGGAGCGGGGCGGGGTCTGTGCGCCACGGGAGGGGCGGGTCCAATAGCAGGGCTGAGCCTGGGGCTTAGGGACTCAGCCGGTGAGGCCCGCAGCAGCGCCAGAACCAGCAGCAGGCGATGGACAGCGCACAAGGTAGGCTCCGCCGGGTGCAGAGAGGGTGCGATGACCAATGGGACGTTTGCTAGGTGTGAGTGTGTGATCGGATTCCGGAACGGGGCGTCCCAGCCATCCGCGCCCTGAAATGGGCTCAGGGAGCCGAGTTGGAACGGGGAATAACGAGATCAGGTAGTGAATGATCCTTCTGAGTCCATGGTTAAAGTGACCCCAAAGCATTGTCGGGTATTGTTGATTTTAAGAAAAGAGAAGTACTTGCCGGGACAGTGAGGGAAACTGGGATGCTGTAAGTATTGTCTTGCTCCATGGTAATTGCATAGGTTGTATGCATGTATTAAAATTCACTGAGCCATACTCTTAAAAATGTGTGCACTTTAGGGAAGTTATTCTTCAATTTACCAAAATTTTAAAATAAATCTAAAGCAGAAACATGCTTTTTGAAAAGGTGAGGAGGAAACCAGTCTTGGGAGTCCACCCAAGGAGAACTTGGGCGACCAAACTAGCACATCTGCTATTTCTGTGTATGGGTAAGAATGATTGTGAAATTTGCCTTTCCTGATGCTTATAATTTTGCACTTTTATCTTGCTTGTAGAAAGAAACTTTTTATTTCCCCAGAAAAGGATGTGGACAAGTTAAGTACAGGTTGAGAAGCTATGCGAACACCTAAGAAGTGATTAAGTTATATTCATGATGTTAAGTTATATTTCAAGTTTGTGTAAGAGGGGTA
Organism: Neophocaena asiaeorientalis asiaeorientalis; assembly: GCF_003031525.2. Lineage (NCBI taxonomy): Eukaryota > Metazoa > Chordata > Mammalia > Artiodactyla > Phocoenidae > Neophocaena > Neophocaena asiaeorientalis. The sequence continues at coordinate 1,941,397 of NW_020174427.1, forward strand.
GAGTTGAACAATTCCAGGCTGCCCTGGCTTAGTGATAAAATTATGCTTCCCTTTTGTTTTAAGTAGAGAACTGTTTATGAAGGCTCAAGTTCAGGTTCCAAAGTTTCTGGCTGAATGTGGAAATGGGAAAACTGCAACTCTCTAATTGCTTTTCTGTACCCAATACATCAGATACTTCCCTCTGACCTCTCAGAAAACCCTGAGCATCACCTCTTGACATCATCAGGGCCTTGCAAAAGCCATTTGTTAACAAAAGTTTGCTGGGAAGTGAATTTGTGTTCCCAATTCCAAGAGAGGTGCCTTCTTAAATCCTAAGCACACTGAAGCCAAGTTTTGCCATAAAGGGAACTTTTCCTTGAATAACTGCTTTTCCATGAATAATGATTCATGGATGAATCATTAAATTAACTCCACCAAGATTAGCCTGCTAGTGTAATCCAAACTAAATTAGTTTCACTAATGACTCAAAGGATATGTTACAACTATTGTGTTGTATCGTCCTCACATGACAAATTTCACGTTGAAAGGACAGACATTTTCCTCATACCTTCAGGTAGATTTGCAGTTATGTTCACATGTCCTTTTTTCTCAGTTCGCTTTGTAAAAGGGGGGAAAAAAAGGAACAAAGAATGTTGCTCATCAACCAGTTATACTAAGGGTTAAAACACAACCCCCTGCAGAGGGTTATGTACCCCAGGCGATTTAGGACTTCAGGAGGGAAAATAAGGGTGAGGCATTCTGGGTTTTGTATAAATGGCCCCTAGATAGCATGCCTCAGGGAGAATTTCAATGGCCCCAGATTCTTGCATCTTCTTGTACAGAGAAATCACTAAAATCATTAACTTGAGGTATCTGTTCTTTGTGATTAAAAGTAATCTTTTGGGGGCTTCCCTGGTGGCACAGTGGTTGAGAGTCCGCCTGCCGATGCAGGGCACACGGGTTCGTCCCCCGGTCCGGGAAGATCCCACATGCCGCGGAGCGGCTGGGCCCGTGAGCCATGGCCGCTGAGCCTGCGCGTCCGGAGCCTGTTGCTCCGCAACGGGAGAGGCCACAACAGTGAGAGGCCCGCGTACCGCAAAAAAAAAAAAAAACAACAAAACAAAAAGTAATCTTTTACCAAAATGTATGCTAGACTACATGTATTTCCTAGTCAAAAAAAAAAAAAAAAATCTTATACATGTGGAACATATATATTTGGAGCAGTGCCTCAGAGGTATCTGAAAGGCTCTCTCCCAGGCTATCATCCTCAGTAAGGTCCCCGAATAAAATTGAAACTCACAACTCTTATGTTGTGTGTTTTTCTTTAGGTCAACGCCTTTGTGTGCATTTTCCCATACCAAAAAAAAAAGCTATAAGAAAATTATTTGAAAATGCAAACTTGTAGGGTAGATAAGGAATATTGAATCTGTGCATCTACTTTTGCTTCCTCCTGAAACTCCACCAAAACAACAGTAGGATTTTTAAAGACATAAAGGGAAGACAGAAGAGAAGATAAAAGCAATAAAAATTTGAAACTAGAAAGCAGATGGATGAGTGATAAAGGATTTTGCAGACTGAAGAAAGCTAAATTCTAAACCAGCAATGGGGAAAGCCAATGAGCAATCCTATTTGCATTATAGAATCCCTCAATGCTCAGGAATTAGCGGCACCAGGTACCTCAGGGAGATGGAAGGGTATGGTTGAAATTAGGAGGATTGCTTGAAATTCTGGTTCCTAAAAGGCTAAGTCCGCAGATCCCTTTCCCAATTCCCTGCAACAAGTATCTCTTCTTCACCACACCAGCAGACTTTGGGGGGTTTATTCCCTGGAGAGGGTACAGTCTTTGGACTGGGAAGATACAGTTCACAGCTGGGGATGGGAGTACCATACTGAAAAATATGGGGATTAATTGAACACAGGCAAACTGAATGCTGGGGCCCTTTCCCACTTTTATCCTTTTCTCGTGTGAGTATAGAACCATAGTCCCAAGGACTCAAACTTTCAACAGGAATTGGGAAGTCCATCTATGGAAAGTCTGATGAGTCCAAAGAGAATAAAGATAATGACATCTAAGTTTCCAAATAATATCTATTCATATTATCCTACAGACAAGCTTACAGTCAATAAGCCCCATCCACAAACTTAAACTTATAATCAGCTTTTTGGTATTTACTCTTAAATGTGAGTAGATAATAAGAATTGCTAGGAATTTGTGGACAGTCACTAGTTTGAAAGATAGAAGACAAAACCAACAGAAAAAAATGACTCAGTAACAGACCATGCAGGTAAATAAGAGAAAACATTATATACATTCTATACATGAAGTAACAACAAAATAAAATGAAAAGAGAACATCAGAAACAAAAAGGAGCTCTTGAGAATTAAAGACTTGAGAGCAGAAAAGAAAAACTAAATAGCAAGGTAGAAAGATAAAAATAAGGTGGGCTGTCAGAGAATAGGACAAAACGATGAAGAGTTGGAAAATAGAAAAAAATATGAGAAATTTAGAGCATTGGGTCAAGAGCTTCTACAACCATAAAAAGGGGTCCGAGAAAGAGAAATAGAAAAAAAGGACCAAAATCATCATCTGAATAATTCAAGAATTTTTCCATAATTGAAGGATATGAGCTTCCAGATTAAAAGAAGTCAGCCAGATGGATGAAAGCAGACCCAGGATAAGGCATAGAATTACGAAATTGCAAAAACTAAGGGGCAAAGAAAAGCTTTGAGAGAGAGAAAAATATTGGCCACATGGAAAATATCAAGATCCAAATGTCTTTGAATTTAAGCAGTAACTCTACAAGCTAGATGACAAGGGAATGATTTCTTCAGAATTGTGAGAGAAAATGTTTTCTAACTAAGAATTCTTACCCAGCAAAACTATACATCGAGGATGGGGAATAAATAGTGTGAAGACATTTTCTACACGCAAAATTGCCAAAAGCCTTTTCTCCCATGCGCTCTTTCTCAGAAAGCTGCCAAAGGTTGTATTTTACCAATATAAGGGTAGTAACCAAAGAAAAGGAAAATGGCCAATAAAGGAAACAGGAGATTCATCAAAAGATAAGAAGGAAGGCTCCAGGATGGCGGTAGATAAAGATCGCAGAAGGCTAGCTGTGTACCAGGAGAAGACAGCATCCAGGTCAGAAGGCTATTCTCTGAGATGACGTTGATAGGATATCTGATAAGCCAAGAGATTGAGAGTGTATTGACAGGAGATTGGGAGAACTTAGAGTTGAATTAGTAATAAATATATGGAAATTTTATAAATGAAAAAGCCAGATAGTTATTAACTACAGAATAAAAAGTTGTACAGAAAAGGAAAAGTAATCATAGAATTCTATATGGCTTACCTGTGAATAGTATTTACCTAGTCCTAATAATGTGAACTTGAAATGTTTAATCACGAATATGCTATACCTATATGGAAAGGATAGGAAAAATGAGAAGGTGGTGTGTGTGTGTTGGGAAGTTGAAAGAGGACTAAATGCTTATCTTTTCTAGATGCTTCCTAGAAATAAAAAATTAAGAAGATACAAAATAAGCATGCTATTTGAGTTATATTTTGAGTTATATTTCAAGATTCAGCTAAAAGAGTTAAAGATGTTTGTCTCATTGGAAATGGGGACTGCTGCTTTCATAGCTCTGTTGAACTCTGAATTGTGTGCATTATAACATTGATTAAAAAATAAGAAGTAAACATTAAAGGAAATTTTAAAAATTGAAGAGTGAGATGCTAGGAAAGATTCTAAGCTTACAAAAGTTATAATGCCTGTTTTTTTTTTTTTTGCCCTGTCTCTTTTTTTTAAACTTAAATTCTTTTACTCTAAGATGTAATTCAATTTATTTAAAGATCTTTCCTAATGTGTATTATGAGATATGCCTCTACCATCAGATTCATTGAAAAGTAATTTTTTGTATAGCTTTTCCGTGAATATTGAAATATTTTTAAATAAGCCATACTGCTGGGACTTCCCTGGTGGCACAGTGGTTAAGAATCTGCCTGCCAATGCAGGGGACACGGGTTCAAGCCCTGATCTGGAAGATCCCACATGCCCCGGAGCAACTAAGCCCATGTGCCACAACTACTGAGCCTGCGCTCTAGGGCCTGCGAGCCACAACTACTGAAGCCCGCGCGCCTAGAGCCCGTGCTCCGCAACAAGAGAAGCCACTGCAGTGAGAAGCCCGCGCACCGCAACGAAGAGTATCCCCTGCTTGCTGCAACTAGAGAAAGCCCGTGCACAGCAACGAAGAACCAACACAGCCAAAAATTAATTAATTAAAAAATAAAATAAAAGCCGTACTGCTGAGAATAATAGTTTTTTTCTTCATTCATCAATAGAATTGAAATGCACTTAAGTGACAACCTTGCAAACATTTTCCATTTAGGCATTGGAGACATTTGTTTCTGAGTCAAAGCTATCTACAAAACCATGGCTAATACAAGAGCAGTACTTGATGCTGAAGAGTACCCCAACACTGAGGTACAGAAAAACCGAGTGCTAACTCTGGAAGAATGGCAAGAGAAGTGGGTGAATCACAAAATTGCATTTCACCAAGAACGAGGACATCAGTAAGAAATGTTTATGTTTCTTTATAACAAATGTTGGTCTATAACAGAAATGCTCTATCAGAAAGTGACTTTGGAAATAGAAATAATAATATAGATATCCATTCTTTGATTTTAAGATGCACATTTTTAGATTTTCACATTGGAGCATCCCTGAAATCAGGATGCATCTGTGGCATGTCATAGGTGAATTGGCAGTGATATTTCTTCTCATGGAGTATAAGTAATGGTGTGACTTACAGTTGATGACATCTTAGATTTATGAAATATGTCCTTTTTTTAATCCCCGATAACATTTATTTGTTGGGCATACACGTTTATACGTATGCAGATGCTCAGGTTATATTAATGCTGGCATCTCTTTATGCTGAAAAGTGGTGGTGTTCTGACTTTGCTTTCCAATAGCATGTGTTCAAATGTTAAAGTATTATCTATATGGTGGAAGAAGAGAAGTTGAGAGAAATTAATCAGTGAGCTGAATGCTAAGCAATGTAATAGTAGTAGTAGTAGTGGGCTTTGAAGCAGCAGCAATAAAGATGGGTCAGTGCTGAGTAGAGTGGTCGCGACAGATGTTCCTTCTTCCAGGCAGCCACCCTGACTGCCCAGGGGACATCATTATTATTATTACATTTGCACACTAAGTAGTAGTCGGGGTCCTAGAACCATTGTATGAGTTATCTCTGTCATGTAGCTGGCCTTAGAAGACACACACACACACACACACACACACACACACGTCTACGTTTTCAAAACATCAAACAAGGAAAAAATAATTTTTTATGTTTAATTACTAATCAGGAAAGCCCCAGGTTTGAGTCACGTTAACTGCTTGCCAGTTACCTGACTGAGCAAGTTGCTTAACCTTCCTGTTTCTTCATGTATAAACTGGAGATTTTAATGAATAATGTTACCTACTTCATAAAGTGGTTGGGAAATATTAAGTGAGGTAATACATGAAATGTACTTAGCATTGTAAAATTGTAGTCCTTTCCTCTGTGTCTTGGGCTAATTAAAACAAACAATTTTTTTTTTCCTCCCCAGGCTATTAAAGAAGCATTTGGATACTTTTCTTAAAGGCGCGAAAGAACTGAGGGTGTTTTTTCCTCTTTGTGGAAAAGCAGTTGAGATGAAATGGTATGAGCAGATAAGCATGAACGTACTTTCTTGTCTTGATGGTAAACACTTTGGGTGAATAATAGGATGTAAGTTTAAAAAATTCCATTCTCAGGAAATACAGGTGGGCAAACTACAGAACATGTGTGCATTGGGAGTGGATTTCTGAGCGGGGATGGTGGCATTTTTGCAGCCAGCCCCCTGCTCCCTCAACTTGTAGCTGAGAGCATTTGTGAGTGGCTGCTGTGGCTTAAGATTCTAGGGTGGCCACGAAATTGAGAACATTATATCCTAACCAACTCACTGAAGCAGAAGAAAGAATTACTTTGCAAACTACCTGCAAGAAAAACATTAACTCTATGAGCAGATTGTCTTATTGCTGTGTCATAAGTGATAACAATCTAGTTCTAGCAGAGGCTTTGATACAAGGTTAGAAAATGGTATTATGAAACAGCCAATTAAATGTGATTGTCGAAGATTTAGGGTCTAAAGTCCTTTGTAATAAAAATGCCAGAACTAAGCTACTGTAATTGTATAAAAGTTATTATATTAGAGGATTTTTCACTTATGTAACAAATTTGTTTATTAAGGTCTATACAGATATCAGATGTGAATAAATAAACTATGAGCTGAAGCCCAAAAGCATTAACATAAAACGTTTAAGACATTTCCTTAGGTTTTGGGTTTCTTTTAGGACAGTATATTCCAGTAGAATCCAGCCTATGCCAGTCTTTAGTAGGCTATGGTTCATTTTTCCATATGTTGAGTAGAAGTAAAAATCCATGCAGCTGGTTTGGGCAACTTTTTTGTTTATATTTTATAACTACAAAAAATGTATGGAGAATAAAAAAAAATATTCCATGTATGTTAACTTACAAATTTCCCAGGAAATGTGAAAGACAAGTTATTAATATGTACGTTTTAGAACTATAAACAGTTCATGTTCTGACCACATTGAAAGTGTGTCCTCTTGTGTAGGGAATAGGTACCATCAGTTCTGCTATTATTCAATTGTTTTGAAAATGCTAATTGCATTCTAACTCCACTAATACATTAAGGAACAATTTGAGCATGGTTTGAATTTCACATCTGCTTATATGTAATTTTGTCTGCAAGAAACATGAGGTGAAACACCTAGCTCTACTAAACCGTGTACAAATAGACAAAATGCACCCATGCACAAACCTCAACTATCTCCCCGATACCTCAGTTCACCTCGGTGTGCTGTGAGCCACTTGCTTCCATCCACAGCCAGTGTTGGAACTTTCCACGGCTGCCAATAATTCCCCTTCCGTTACTTTACAATAACTTAAAAGCTGCAGCCCTTGCAACGCCTACAAGTCTACAAGTAAACTTCAGGTCTCTCTCAAGGTAAAGTGCCATGTTGTAGTATTTATATATTTTGTAACCATTTAACATGTAAAACTGTGCCACCATGTCTATTAGGTTCTTGTCTTTTTTCTTTTTAATGTGGCACTAAGTTTTTTTTTTCTTAAGTACTATTTAATCCATTTTATTTCTAAATACTGTTTAATTACATATTATTGAGAAAATCCTGATTCACAGAGACGAGTTATGGCAAACGTGCAGCAGCTTTTTCTTAAAAAAAAAAAAACCTTTTTAAAAATTAAGGTATAATTGACATACAACATTATGTTAGTTTTAGGTGTACAATATAATGATTTGATATTTGTATATACGTATATCGCGAAATGATCACCCCAATAAATCTAGTTAATCAATACATAGTTACAGAACTACATAGTGTTGTGTGTGATAAGAACTTTAAAATCTACTCTCTTAGCAACTTTCAAATATGCAATACAATGCTACGAACTATAGTTACCATGTTGTACATTACATCCCCATGATTTATTTAGTTTATAACTGAAAATTTGTACCTTTTGACTTCCTTCACCCATTTCACCCATTGCTCACCCCCAGCCTCTGGCAGCTACCAATCTGGTCTCTGTATGTATGAGCTTGTTTCTGGTTTTTGTTTTCTTTTGATTCCACATATAAGTGAGATTATAAGCTGTTTGTCTGTGTCTGACTCATTTCACTTAGCATAATGCCCTCAGAGTCCATCTGTGTTGTCATAAATGGCAAGATTTCAGTTGTTTATGGCTGAATATACTCCATTAGGACAAAGTTGTTCAATGTGTACTCCAGCCCCCATTTTCCCCATAAGCCTCATGATTTTTACTGCATGATTTTGCATGGTGTGTGATTTTTAAAAATGCATATGTTGGGCTTCCCTGGTGGAGCAGTGGTTGAGAGTCCACCTGCCGATGCAGGAGACACGGGTTCGTGCCCCGGTCCGGGAAGATCCCACATGCCGCGGAGCGGCTGGGCCCGTGAGCCATGGCCGCTGAGCCCGCGCGTCCGGAGCCTGTGCTCGGCAATGGGAGACGCCACGGCAGTGAGAGGCCCGCGTGCTGCAAAAAAAAAAAAAAAAGCATATGTTGCATAACTGCCTTATGTGTTTATTTAATGTAACATAAAATCAATACTGTACCTGGGTATTTGTGCCACTAGTGCTGTTTTCTTTGAAGTCTAAGATCCCAAGACTGAATTCTGTAATTATAAACCTTACCAGAAAAATACTGGTAAGCTTTTACGTATGATAATCAAATAAATTTTTGGATAGGGTTTAGTGTAAGTGGAAATTATAAGATTATTAGATGATAATGTCCTAGAGCCGAGTGCTCCAGTACGGTATCTACCAGCCCCATGTGGCTGTTTAAACTAAGTCACACGAGCCACGTCTCAAGGGCTCAATAGCCTATGTGGTTAGTGGCTGCTGGATTGGACAACACAGGTATAGATTTTTCCATCATCACTGAAAGTTTTAATGGACAGAGCTGATTTAGAGAACTTGAAAAGCATATCTAATTCATAGGATGCTTTTAAATCAGAAACTCTTCCAGTCAAATCCATTTGTAGTAAATCAACATGTTAAGGTATAATTTTCCAAACTGTTAAATTTTTCCTAAGGTCATATAAATCATTTTTTCAGAATTCCGCATAGCATAAGGTTTGAGAATATATAGATCCACTTTCTGTGTATCTACATGTTCTGTGAAACGTTGTGAGTCTGAATTCAAATAAATCCCTTAAAATTAAGGAAAATGTATGCTTATTGGTACATATCCTTTTACTTAGTACTGTATTTGAAATAAAAAATTAAGTGTAATTATATGATTTTATGCAGGTTTGCAGACCGAGGACACAGTGTAGTTGGTGTGGAAATCAGTGAACTTGGGATACGGGAATTTTTTATGGAGCAGAATCTTTCTTACTCAGAAGAACAAATTATGGAAATTCCTGGAGCCAAAGTATTCAAGGTGTGTTTTGATTTTGGTAAATAGTTATTTCCATACCCCCAGAAGAAGGTTTTTCTCAGCATGAGTAAGTGAGGATACTATACAAGTGTCAGATGACCCCACTTTATCACCAGATTCACCTGGATATTATACAGTGTAAGGAGCATAAAAAGATAGACAGTAGCTAGGTGTGAACAAATATATATAAAAGCCAAGGTCAAAGCTTATTTGTCGTGATTTTGGTTTGGGTTTGTTTGATTTTTAATATAGAAACAGGTGTTTCTGAGAACCTGTCTTGTGCCACACCCTGCATAAGACCCTGAAGAGATGAAAACACAGTCCCTGCCCTAAAGAATGGCTTAGCTTAGGAGAGAAGAGAAACAGAGGAGGCTGTTTGTCATACATGGAGCGAAGTGTAATGACACAGGGTATTAAGGGAACAGCGAGGAATGTTTCCTAACCCAGCCTGGGGGAGCTTCCTGAAGTGTGGTGACAGATAGGGCTAGGACAGGCAGAGAGTCAGGTCATCCAGTCCAGATGTCCTGTAAAGCTGGTACCTGAACGTGACACAGCCAGATTTTCTTTTGTAACCGACCACCCTTGTGGCCTCAAGGGAAGTGAGCTTGAAGGGCAGTAGCCTCCTGGCAAAGAGACCCGATAGGAGGTTGTGAGCAGTGGTCCAGGAAAGAGATCCTGAAGGGCTGCACCACGAGAGTGATGGGGCACTTAGAGGAACAGATAGATTAAAATGATGTTTAGGGTGTCAAACTGGGAGGATTTAGTGATTAATTGAGTGGGAATCCAGGGGGTGGTGAGTTCACATTTCCAGCTCAGATGACTGGTTGGATAGCAGAGAATAAAGGAGAAGCAAGTTGAAGAGCAGAGAAAATGAGTTTTGTTCTGGAGGTGAGTTGAAAAGACCTGTGGCATGATGAAGGGATAACTGGCAAATGTCTCTGAAGCGTGCGCCAAGCATTTGGGCTGGAAATGATAGATTTGGGAGTTGTCCTCCTCCTGTGACCAGAATGATCCAGTGGAACTGCTTCGCTAGCTTGGGGTAATAATGTGGAAATAAACAGAGACCACCCAAATGAGAACAAGCAGAGGCTGTCAATTCAGAGGAGTCGCCAATTGAATTTGTCAGAGGCTCAAAGCCTGGCGGGGCGGGTAGGAAAGCTTTCTAGAGAAAAATGCGAAGGCTTCTGGCGCTGTTGGCTAACTAGAAGTGGCATCCCTTGTGATTGGTTTGGGAAGCGTATTTGATTTTGAGCTAGAAGAGAGGCGTAGGGGTGTAGGGAAGGCGTAAAAATCAGGGAGGCTGGCAGTCACTGACCACGTCCTGCAAGGCTGTGGTTAGGCTTCCCTGGCTAGTTGATGCAGAGGTTATGGGTCCGAGCTCTTACCAGATGTGGTCTGGCCACCATCCGTCTGAACATTCTGTCTCTCGCAAAGCACTCTCTTTTCTAGATATTGAAATTAATTGCTCAGGTCACTAGGAAACTTGATAGGACTTTATTTTACAGCTTCCTCCCACTCCATTCTGAGATCATCTAAGAAGTGCTGTTTGCTCAGTCCGGAGAGGCTAGCCCTCTTCCAGACTCCTTGGAGGAAGTGGTTCTCAGCCCTGGTGGCACATTTGAAATTATCTGTGGATCTTTTAAAATTCCTAGTGCCAAGGCCTTGCCTCCAGCTAATTCAGTCAGAACCTCTAGAGATGGGGCCTGGCATCAGGTCTATTTAAAGCTCCTGGGGGATTCCAGTCTGCAGCCAAGGTTAAGATTCACAGGCTGTTCTCCCTGCCTCCCGACCCCTTCCTCTCAGGGCTGACCCCCACTGTGCTTCCAGACTGGTCTTCAAAGGCCCACCCACCTCTGTTGCACCTTATTTCAGAATAAAATCCAACATTTTCACATCCTGAAGTACATCTCCTACACTGCTCCTCCCCCCACCTCCCAGACTTCTCACCTCCCATACCCGTGATGTCAGCAGATGCATCCAGCCAGTTCTTTGGCCACCTTTTGTTCTGCCTTTCCTGGTGCTCGGGCAGTGAGTTCCCTGCTCCGTCTACTGTGTTCCCACAGTTCTGGGCACACAACCAGAACAGTACAGCCCATTCTGTACCGTGATGGTTCTTTGTTCCCGCACCTCTCTGCTCCAGCAGGCTGTCCTCACTGGGGTCAGAGACTGTCAAATTCACTGCAGTATCTAGAACTTGGGCTAGTCCTGTCTACAAGGTGCTCAGGAAATAAATGCTCATTAGTCAGTGAATGAAAGAGAGGACACTGGGGAGTCAATACAACTGCACTTTTCATGAGTAACTTGGTTTTTTTTTGGTTTTTTTTTTGCGGTACGCGGGCCTCTCACTGTTGTGGCCTCTCCCGTTGCGGAGCAACAGGCTCCAGACACGCAGGTTCAGCGGCCATGGCTCACGGGCCCAGCCGCTCCACGGCATGTGGGATCCTCCCGAACCGGGGCACGAACCCGTGTCCCCTGCATCGGCAGGCGGACTCCCAACCACTGCGCCACCAGGGAAGCCCTTCATGAGTAACTTTTAAAATGTCTGCCCTTTCTCTCTCAGTCTGCCTGGTAATTGATTGATGTGTATACTTGTCATTGGGGTGTCAAAATATTAGGATTTTGCTAAAGTAAACATTGCTAAAACATAACAAGCTCCAAAATGAGTAATAGTTAACTGATCTTCAGGATTAACCAATCTGATTTTCCTTTTTGAGTTGATCCAAAAGAACCCCATATAGGTTTTTAATTTTAAAAAGTCCCATTAAAAATTATTTTCAGTAAAATTGTATTTTATTTTCAGTTATAAAAATATTTGCATAGGTTGCAAGGTGCAGGAAGTGAGGGGGGGAAAGATGGAGAGGAATTCACCAAAATGATTAAAATCACTGTGCTCAGAGGGTGGCATGCAGGTTTTTTCTTTATTCTATAAATTCTCTGCAGCATGGTCCATATTTATTTCAAAATTAAAAAAATAAAAATTTATATTTTTTATAGATTAGTGTTTTTTAAAAATAATGTTATTTATTTATTTGGCTGCATCGGGTCTTAGTTGCGGCATGCAGGATCTTTAGTTGCAGCACGTGAACTCTTAGTTGCGGCATGTGGGATCTAGTTCCCTGACCAGGGATCGAACCCGGGCCCCCTGCACTGGGAGCGTGGAGTCTTAGCCACTGGACCACCAGGGAAGTCCCCCCAAAATAAAAATTTAAAGTAAGATGTCTAAAAAAATTGTTTGCCGTGAAACTATGTTCTTTATGTTTAATTACACATTCTTTCTCTACCACCCATGTGCTGCTTTGCCCCTCTTTTTTTTCCCTTGACCATTCAAGTACCTCCTAATTAAGTGGATTTTTTTTTCTTGACTTTTTCATTGCAGAGTTCTTCAGGGAACATCTCATTGTACTGTTGCAGTCTTTTTGATCTTCCCAGGTAGGACTGATGTCTACCTCTGCACTTTTAAAAACTTGAGTGTTTGCTAGGCAATGCTGGGGTGGGCTGAGGGTCTTTTTATCACTCCCATTCCCTTGCAGTAGCACCCATGAAGCACTGATTTGAGTCTCTGTTCTGCAGTTATTTTTAACTGCAGCCTGTATGTCTGCACACTTGATATCTTTGCCCTTGGGTAGCTGCTAGGCTCTGGAAAAATTATTATACCCTAGGAAGGTAGGGAAAAGGAGGGGAGAGCAAGAAAGTGTCTTCCACTTCACACCTGTGTCTGTAACAGAAATGCATTTCAGGGTGTGGATGGAGGTGAGAGCTCATCTCCTAAAAGTCCCTGATACCTGTTCCAGGGGCTGGGAGGAGAGTTGTCTCAAACTGTCCCTTGTTCCTCCTTTGTGCCCCCAAGTCCAAGCTGCTGCCACCAGCTCCTAGATCTAGGAGGAGATGGACAGCTACATACACACACACACACACACACACACACACACACCAGCACATCCCTAGAGACTCTGAGGAAAAGCAGATGTGAGATCCCAGTTCCTTAACAGCTGGTGAGGTTCTGACATGTGTCATGGGGAACACTGTCTTGTTAAAGATTTTATTTTTCTTACGTAAATTTTTTTATCTTTTTCTTTCTGGTAGAGCAAATATTGGCAAATTTGACAGAATTTGGGATAGAGGAGCATTAGTCGCTATTAATCCAGGTGATCGCAAACGGTTAGTGATTTGGCTCCTTTAATTATGTTGTTTTTTCCCCCTTTTTTAGCCTCCTTAATTTGCTATATTGTACTTTTTCTGGTTTCCAGAAGATTACTAGACTTCTGCTGGTCTGAAATAGCTTATTGTATTTGGAATTAGAAGACCTAAATCCAATAGCATCTTGGTCTAAAAAGTATAGTATTTAGCCATGGGGACATGGGTGCAAGGCTTGTGGCTCTGTCACTTCTAAGCTGTATTGCCCTGGTCAAAGAAGTCAAGTTCTCTACACCTTAGTTTACTCCTCTGCAAAACTGTAATTTTCCTGCTAATACCACCCTCACCACCTCCACTGAGAGTACCAGGTAATACTTGTTCACTCCTTGCCACATGCCAAGCTTTCTTAAAATACCTTATGTGAAACAACACAATTTATCCACCAAGCAACCCTGTGAGGTATTACGCTATCATTATTCCCATTTTACAGAGGAGGAAACTAAGGTCAAAGAGGTTAAGTTACTTGTCCAAAGTGCGGCAGCAAATACGTGACAGAATTGAGATTAAAACCCAAGGACTTGGGCTTTAAAGTCACGCCCATGACTAGGCCCCCTCACACGGTTGTTGTGGGAATGGAAAGAAATAACACGTGTGACAAGTGCCGTGTTGACCCTAAATGACTGTTTAAATATTAGCTGCTATTGTATTAGAGCTTTTGGTCTAGATATTTTGGGTGACCATTCTTTTGTACCTGGTCTTATTAGAAAATAAAATTAAAATATGCAAAAGTATACTGAGTAAAATGTGACCCCTCCTGTGTACTTTCCAACCCAAATATCATTCACAGCCTTACTTGGGTGTAACACATAAATACTGAATTACTTCGTTGTATGGAGGTAGACTCAACATATCAGCAAAATGAAATTTCTCTTTTTAAAAATGAATTGTTTGGGACTTCCCTGGCAGTCCAGTGGTTAAGACTCCGAGCTTCCATGGCAGGGGGCGCAGGGGGTTCAATACCTGGTTGGGGAACTAGGATCCCGCATGCTGCACGTGGGCCAAAAAAAAAAAAGAATTGTTTGGTGAGTAAGGCTTGTTGCCAAACCTAATCTTATTTTAATTAGACATTGTCACATCCTCTTTTTTTTTTTTTTTAAAGATTTAATTTTATTTATTTTTGGCTGCACTGGGTCTTCGTTGCTGCACAAGGGCTTTCTCTAGTTGTGGCAAGCGGGGGCTACTCTTTGTTGTGGTGCGTGGGCTTCTCCTTGCGGTGGCTTCTCTTGTTATGGTGCATGGGCTCTAGAGCTCAGGCTCAGTAGTTGTGATGCACGGGCTTAGTTGCTCCGTGGCATGTGGGATCTTCCCGGACCAGGGCTCGAACCCATGTCCCCTGCATTGGCAGGCGGATTCTTAACCACTGCATCACCAGGGAAGTTCCACATCTTCTTAATATATATTTTCCTCTGGTGATAATTCACACCCCTTTTTCCCTTTTCTTTCTGACACCTTCCTCCTTTCTCTCTTCTCTGGGACCCTCACCTTCCTCACATGCCTAGAAGTCATCATTCCCGGAGGGACCACCCTCAGCACGGCTGTGCTGTCCTCTCTCCTGTACTTGCTCCTTCAAAGATTGCTTCAGTTCTCCTATTACTTTTGTTCTGGTATTCAACAAATACACATTAAGTTCGTACTATGTCTAAATACACATGATGTTGGGGAAATAACTGAACAAGTCACGCATGGTATTGGCCCTTGTTGTTTCTGTATTTCCAGCTCTGTTCTTTCTCCTAAACACCCACATCCCATATCCAGTGTCTGCTCGGCATTTCCCTGTGACATCAGTGTCCGTCATCAACTCAAAAGTACCACCTGTGACTTCTGCGTCTCCATAGAACACCACATTTATACACTAAACTCAGTTCTGCTGAGTCTCTAAGATCGTAGGTGTTCCCCGCTTCCTAAGGTTGTCTACCCTCTTCCTCGAGGTTAGTCTCTCTGCAGGCTTTGGTTGCGTCACTCAGATCCCCAAGGCAGTGGGGAGCAAACCCGACATCACAAAGCTCGCTCTACAGACCGTGCACCTTGTGTTCAGTTATTTCTCCACCATCTGGCTTAATTTTTATAGATAATGATATCATCTGGCATAATAATAAATATATGTATATAAAATTTTAGCACATAGTAGGAGCTTAATAAATATTTGTTGAGTAAATGAGTGAAAACAAACCTGACTCAAAGCAAGGAAAATATACTGTTTCCCACCAGCCACCATTGCCTCCTCTCTCCTAGAAATAAAGGCCATCTAAGTGGCCTCTGAACTGTTTAGTTCATGGTAAGAAAGAGTCATGAGGCCCCTCCAGAGCTCTTGGAGAATCTAGTTCTAGTTTGGTCACAGACTCTGTCTTCCTGGTCCCCCTATTCTCTTTCCTCCCCTTCCAGGCGCGCGCGCGTGCGTGCGCGCGCGTGTGCGTGCGCGCGCGCGCGTGTGTGTGTGTGTGTGTGTGTGTGTGTGTGTCTTGTCACAGCCCCAAGAATGCCTTGGCCTTTGTTTCCGGAATAACTGCTTATTTTGAGCCATTAGGAAGATAAATGACTTTATCTTAGCATTTACAGTACTTAGTGCTTTTTCCCAGTCCTGCCATCACTACGGTGTGTCTCCTGCTGAGATTACACATGGGCGAGAACGGATGTATGTGGTTTCTGCTGTGACTCTCAGGTTTCTTGCCTACCATCAATCATACCTCTCATTTTTCTGAATTTTTTGAGGCTGGTTGACAGAGAAAGTCCGCATTCCAAGAGGAAGGATGCCTGTGAGTCCTCTGAAACCCTGCCAAACCTGTCTGACTGATCACTTCATCGGGACAGCAAGTCCCTCCTTTCTTAAGAAGAATCTAAAGTTAAAAAGTAAAGGTTTCTGCTCAGAAGTTTGCTTAGGTCTGGTTCTTTCACTTGCAAGGAAGAGTGACCAGCTCAAGCCAGCTCAAGTTTTAAGGGAGTTTATGTTGAGGATGCTAACGGAATAAGCTACTGACCCGAGCATTTACCACATACCAGGCAGTGTTCTAAGCACTTTATGTGTGTGCACTCATTGAATTCTCACAACCACCTGTGAGTTGCTTACTAGTTTTATCCCCATTTTACAGATGAGAAAACTGAGGCACAGAGGGGTTAAGACTTTGTCAAGCTTACATAGCCCGTAAGTGGAGGGGCTGGACTTTGAGCTCGGGGACCTTGCAGAGTCCGTACTCCTAACCCCCATGCAGGACAGCCTCCCTGATTTCTCCCAGGGCTCTGGACAGGGATGGCAGCACAGCCGGACCCCGTGGAAAGAGCCAAGGCTCCTCACTCAGAGCTGTGCAGCTCGTCCACCTCTGTCTGTCTGTCTGTCTCTCATGGCCTCTTACCTCCCTGTGCATGCCTCCTCTGCCCTCCTACCTCAGTACTCAGCTTCCTCTGCTCCAGCCTCCACCCAGCACAGAAACTCCAGCGTTTGGTCCAATGACCACAGCGAACTAGCAGCTCCTCTTTGGATCTCTTAACTCAGTTTCCCAGTGGAGTCATCTGATTGGTCCAACTTGTCATTCTGTACCAGACCCAGGTCTGGCTCCTGGTCTGTCTGCTGATGGGCCCTGTTAGGGCAGGTCCCCACTCTGAACCCATCAGACACGGCTGGGAAGTGGCATCACCTGCTCCTCAGGACACCTACTCCAAAGGGTAGTCGCCGTAGCACTCAGGGTTTATGCCACCCGTGCAGAGCTGTAATGTCATAGTACCTTGAATTTTGGCTTGTTTATTAGTCTTCTCTCTCTCCAACTAAAGAGAGGAAAGGGACTGTGTTTTGTACCTCTTACTCGTGCCCCGGTGATGACCCCGTCATCCAGGATATTTGTTAAGCTGCAGCATCCCAGGCCCCACAGCAAACCTACTGACTCAGTCTTGGGAAGAATGAAGCTCGAGCATCTCTTCTTCCAGCAGGTGCCCAGGTAATCTTGATACCAGCCTGGTCTAGGAACCACTGCCCCAAAGCTGGCAGTGCTTCAGGAAATATACATTCAAAGCTGATGGGCCTCCGGGGACCACATCACGTTGGAAGGAGCCTCTGTTCTGCTTAATTTGACATCTTAGGGTCTGATGGGCTCCAGAGCCAGGCCTCCTTTGGGTTCCCATCCTTCGCTATTTCCCAGCTTAGGCAGGTAACGTCACTTGCTGAGCCCATTTCTAGCTTTTTAGAATGAGAATCTACTTCATGTGATTTTTTAGGAGAGTTAAACTCAGTAATAGAGATGAAAGGAAAAGCTGGCTTCCCTCCCTGCCTCTCGTTCTTTGTAAAGAAATGTAACACATGCCTTTCAATGTTCTTTTCAGCTATGCAGATATAATATTGTCCCTAACAAGAACTGGGTTTCAGTACCTCTTGTCTGTTTTTTCTTACGATCCAACTAAACATGCAGGTAAAGTTTCTTGTTCTTTTTTCCAGTTGCCTTGTTTCGTGATTTAATTCTATGACTTGGATAGCATTATTTTCTCCTGTGAGGCATACTGCTGATATACACGCAGTCTGTGTCATCCATGGTGGTGGGGATGGGATGTATTGGGCTGATGCCTACAAATACATCCTCATAGGAGGATGGGGTGAGACGTGGACGTGGGGAGGTAGGGGTGTGCAGGAAAATCTCTAAACTATTGCTGTTTTTAATTTCTGGAACTTTATAATTTATTGCATTTTAAAAATAACTGTATTTGTTTTGAACGTGTAGAAGGGATGTTTTCTTCTGGATTCATTTAAATGTTTGAACATTAAAGCCTGACCTTTTTTCTTTTAACATCTTTATTGGAGTATAATTGCTTTACAATGGCTTGTTAGTTTCTGCTTTATAACAAAGTGAATCAGCTATACATATACATATATCCCCATATCTCCTCCCTCTTGTGTCTCCCTCCCACCCTCCCTATCTCACCCCTCTAGGTGGACACAGAGCACAGAGCTGATCTCCCTGTGCTATGTGGCTGCTTCCCACTAGCTATCTGTTTTACATTTGGTACTGTATATGTGTCCATGCCACTCACTCACCTTGTCCCATCTTACCCTTCTCCCTCGCTGTGTCCTGAAGTCCATTCTCTATGTCTGCGTCTTTATTCCTGTCCTGCCCCTACGTTCTTCAGAACCATTTTTTTTTTAGATTCCATATATATGTGTTAGCACACGGTATTTGTTTTTCTCTTTCTGACTTACTTCACTCTGTATGACGGTCTCTAGGTCCATCCATCTCACTACAAATAACTCAATTTCGTTCCTTTTTATGGCTGAGTAATATTCCATTGTATATATGTGCCACATCTTCTTTATCCATTATGTGACCATATGTGCCTAGGTTTATCTCTGGGCTTTCTATCCTGTTCCATTGATCTATATTTCTGTTTTTGTGCCAGTACCATATTGTCTTGATTACTGTAGCTTTGTAGTATAGTCTGAAGTCAGGGAGCCTGATTCCTCCAGCTCCGTTTTTCTTCCTCAAGATTGTTTTGGCTATTTGGGGTCTTTTGTGTTTCCATACAAATAGAGAAATTGTTTGTTCTAGTTCTGTGAAAAATGCCAGCGGTAGTTTGATAGGGATTGCATTGAATCTGTAGATTGCTTTGGGTAGTAGAGTCATTTTCACAATGTTGATTCTTCTGATCAAAGAACATGGTATATGTCTCCATCTATTTGTATCATCTTTAATTTCTTTCATCAGTGTCTTATAGTTTTCTGCATACAGGTCTTTTGTCTCCTTATGTAGGTTTATTCCTAGGTATTTTATTGTTTTTGTTGCAAAGCCTGATCTTTAAGTTGTGGCTTTTCAGGAAGAAGTGAAAACGAAGTACATATACTTTTAATTTGTAAAAATACCCTATTTGATTTTTAATTGAGCCTTTTAAAAAAAGTGCTTTGTTTTATAAATATCTGTGTTAGTATTTTTTTCTGTTTGAATAAGTCAGATCTTAAAAACTCATTAAAAGATGAGACCTAGTGTCCATAATTAAGTCTGGGACAATCAGATGGAAATAGAAAATAAGGGAAACAGATGTCAACTCTGTGAATGTGATGTACGTTCCCTTCCTGAACAGTAGGCCTAAGGAAGGGCCTGTAGGAAGAAGATAGAACAGGCCTTGTCTGGGGTGGAGGCTAAGAATTCCCTTCTAGGAAGGGGCAGAAGCTATTTCTTCTAAAGTAAATGGCCCACAGAAAAGTGGGCAGAGTTTGTAGGATGAGGGTAAGTGAAGGAGTGGTAGAAAATCTCTACCCTGGAAGCAGGAAGCCCCAAGGAAATTTGTTCATGAACTCCACTCTGATTTTCCTGTTCCCAAGTTCCAGCTGACTCAGCCATCTCATGTAAGCTGGAGATGGGCATCTAACATTACCAGTCCCCTCAGTAAGCCAGTCTTTGGTATCAGATGTGCAAAAGAAGAAGCAGAAGAACCTGTCACATCCTCACCTATTTGGATAATTGAGTTATGTATGGAATGTGTATACCAAGGTCATTGGAAATAAGCTGAGAAGTGGGCCCTGAGAATTTATTTCTCTTTACAATTAGATCTATTAGAATTTATTCTTCACCATGTTTCTCTTTTACTTAGGTCCACCATTTTACGTTCCAGATGCTGAAATTAAAACATTGTTTGGTAAGTTACAGACATGTGCTGTAACTTTTGAAATAAAGTCAACAGTTAACTGTTTTGAGCTGTTAGCAAACTATTAATATCTAGAAGTATATAAAATTTAAAAGTCAGAAGCCAGTTAATTGGAGACTATTATATCCAAAAAAGGAACCCATCTCTGTAATAGGACTTTTTAGCTAAATGGTATGCTTATGTTAAAGACATCTGAATTCTTCTAGAGAGATGGTATGTTTATTTTAGCTCTTAGGAGTTATAAGTGATAATAACAATTCAGAGCGCAGAAAATTTACCCTTAATATTTATTTCCCCATGTTCGTTAAAAAGAAAGAAAAGATCTTCAGTGCACACTCTTTTAAAAATCATCTGAGGGGCTTCCCTGGTGGCGCAGTGGTTGAGAGTCCACCTGCCGATGTGGGGGGCACGGGTTCGTGCCCCGGTCCGGGAGGACCCCACATGCCGCGGAGCGGCTGGGCCCGTGGGGCATGGCCGCTGAGCCTATGCGTCTGGAGCTTCTGCTCCGCAACGGGAGAGGCCACAGCGGTGAGAGGCCCGCGTACCGCAAAAAAAATAAATAAATAAAAATAAAAATCATCTGATATGTTTTTAGAACTGGTTGCATTCTTCATAAAGTTTTAACTTGTCACACTTTGTTTTTGTTTCAGGTTCAGTGTGCAATATTCATTGTCTGGAGAAGGTTGATGCTTTTGAAGAAGTACATAAAAATTGGGGAATTGACTACATTATTGAAAAGTTATATCTATTTATAGAAAAGTAAATGAGATGTAAATAGAAGCAAGTAATATCAACATGTTTTTGAGCAATTGAAAATTGTGCCAAGGCATGAAAATATAATAGGTGACTTTTGGAAAAAAATTCTTCACAAATCACATCACAGATCTTTGCTCAAAAATGCTTATAACTTTTTAGGAAAAAAAACATGTACTTTGGAAAAGAGACTGTGATTGGGGGGCGAACGATTATACCTGTGTGTCTTACTTACAGATTGCAAGAATTTTTTACAATCAGCATGTATTACTTGTATAATTAAAGAATAAAAGAAAAATATAATGCATATAACTTAAATATAATAGACAGAAACATTGGCATTCTTTATGAAATTTAGAACCATTGAGTAAATGTAACACTTTAATGGGGTCCAAGGTAAAAGATAATGGTCTAAGACATTATATAAACATTAATTTTTACTGTAAACCCTCATATTGTACTCAATCCTAGCACTCCTTTTCACATTTTTTTCTCCTTATATAATTTTATATATGACAGAATGAAGAAATAAACTTTTAAATTAATGAAATTAACCAATCTATATGGAAAAAATATTGTTCCCAAACTGTAAAAAGAAATTATTTTTAAAAGTTGTTTTCTGTTTGGCAGTTTTTTGTTTCTCGTAATTTAATCTTGTTTAAATGATAGTCTTACGAAGTGCAGTGCACGTAGGGCTGGATTCATGTCTGTTCATTATGAGAGTTTAGATTCAGAACTTTTCATTTTTTCATTAAAAATCACATTTTGATAAATCAGACATTCCTTTCTTACTGCACTACCTAATATTTAAATGATTTAGATTGTTTAGCTCATGTTAATGGGATGGTGTGTATTATAGAAATTATTTCATTGTGTGTTTATGAAAATTTCAGAAACTTTGAAATCTCCAGCTTCTCACTTTCAACCATATATCTCCAGCTCATTTTTCTGTGTGTGCTCAAAACCTTCGAGCCTGCACCACTTTCCCCTCCCCACCAAATCCCTCACCCCTGAAGCCAAGCACGTGGGGCATGAGTTGTGAAATTAGATAGGTGGTCAGAGTGGGTGCTGGAAGACCAGGTGCCCTTGGGGGAGAGCAAAGCTGGAGACCAGAACCCAGGTTGGGTCCAAGGAACCACACAGGTGATGGAGATCTGCCTGTTAAGGAGGTGCCCGGAGGCTGCCTGAAACTCAAAGCCCACCAACCCAGGAGGGATTCAGGTTCGTAATGGTAGCAAGCTTTTGCTCCTGTGAGCTCACAAGCCCATGCTAAAGCGCCTACAGTCTGCTCCTTCTCTGTTCAAAGGTTGCATCTCTCCTCCTGGACTGAGATGCTTCTATGTGGCTTGCTCTCTTCCTTTCTCTGGTCATTGTCAGGTACAATCTGAGATGTAACTGTGTCATTGGACTCGTTCTGGGGTTCCTTCTCAACTGCATGTATGTGGCATGTCTTCCCACACGTGCAAAACCAGCAGTCCATGTGCCTAAGCACTAACTCCCTCCCCCAGACTCCTCAGCCTGTCGCCCTCCGCCCCCTCCTCTCTGCTGTAACCACCCTGAGCTGGGTCTCCATTTCCCCCCCTCTGCCACGTGGTCCTTTGCACAGGAGTCAGCCACTGACCACAAGATGTATTCTTCAAATCCTTTCCCTCCACAGGCCTCAGGGCTTGTTCTAGGTGGAAGGAGGAAGAGACGGTCATGCTATTCCAGGACCCTCTAAGTAAGAAGTATTGGAGGGAAGCACAGAGGAAATCCATGGAGACTTCACCATGGAGGAGGGATGATTCTTCCTAGGAAACTCAGAATGTTAAGACTCAGGGCATCGCTTCTTTTTTTTTTTTAATTTATTTTTGGCTGCGACGGGTCTTAGTTATGGCACGCGGGATCTTCGTTGTGGTGCGTGGGCTTCTCTCTGGTTGTGGCGTGTGGGTTTTCTCTTCTCTAGTTGTGGCGCGCAGGCTCCAGGGCGCGTGGGCTCTCCAGCTGAGGCACACAAGCTCAGTAGTTGTGGCACGTGGTCTTAGTTCCCCTGCGGCATGTGGGATCTTAGTTACCTGACCAGGGATCGATCCCACGTCCCCTGCATTGGAAGGCAGATTCTTTACCACTGGGCCACCAGTGAAGTCCCCAGGGCATTTCTTTCATTAATCAGTGTATATATGCGACGAGGATTGCACTATATAAGGTATTTGAGAAACCTTCCAACATCGACTCTAGAGATAAGCAAGTGCTATTTTCCTAACAGTACTTCCTATAAATACTAGAGAATTATCAAAGGAAAGGTATAACACTGGAGTTTGCTGCCTGTAAGTAGTATCCTTTTAAGTATTCATTAGTTCATCCATTTTAAAAACATGTATTGACTCCTGCTGTGTACCAGGCATGCGCTAGGCACTGCGGATATGGTTCCTGCTCTCCTAGAACTTAGTTTCTGTCTTCAGAAAAAGAAAGAAAGGATGAAGATAAAGAGCAATTTTAAGATTGGATAAAAAGAAACTGGACTCTACACTTGGTAAAGTAGAAAAAGGACAAGTGGAAAGGGAAGGGAGGGGGAGGGTGTGGGTTGGGTTGACAGGAACGCTGGAACAGAATTTGTTTAACTCCACGGAGAGGCAGCAAACAGTGAAGAAAATGATTGCTAACGATGCCCAGCTAGAATGTGGGGATCCTCAGTGTGAAAGACGCAAACCTACTTGTGTTTAGTTCAGAAGCTTTGTGTCACTGAGAAAGCTTTAACTCTGATCAAACGCCACAAAATTACATTTCCATACTTTAAATTTACCAATTAGAGTCTTGACAGCAAATCGTCAGGGTGGATTGTCAGTGTATGTGCCACAATGCTTTCCAGAACCGCTTTGCTAACTACCAAGTGGCAGAGCGATGACTGTGAACATTCTTAAATAAGTCGTATTTATTGCAGATTTGTCTGGTTTACCTCGCTAAACACCGCCAGCCTCTTGGTGCAGTACTACTGGCTGCCGCACGGGGGCAGCACAGGATCAAGAAGAAGAAGGCAGGCTACTCACCAAGCAGAGCTCCTCTCTACTGAGAATCACACTCACTGGCAAGACGTCGCTGAGGGGTGGGGTAGAAGCTCCGTCACAGTCAGCAAGGAGTTGGGGGTCTTTGGATTCGTTTTAAAACAATGTTGGAGCAGAGGCAAGTTAGAAGCACATCAAACATCAATGAAATCCGTATGAAAAGCATCTTGAGAAGGTAATTAATCACAGACTTGGTCTAGATCTCTGTTCCCCGCAGTAACCTCCAGCTGCATGTGGTTACTGAATGGAATTAGGGTGTGCTGTGCGTTTGAAATACATACTGGACTTTACTTAGTGCTAAAAAAATAAAATAAAATAATAAAATATCTCACTAATAATTTTTACAGTGATTACATGTCATAAGGATATCATTTGGGATATTTTGGATGAAATAAAATACGCAGTTAAATTCATTTTATTAGTTTCTTTTTCCTTTTTAAAATGTGGCTACTAGAAAATTTAATATTCTATACATGGCTCTCATTACATATCTTTTAGTACTAATTCTAAAAATATTCCATTTTTAGATCGGATTTAGATTTCCTGAATTTTTTTTTGACTTAAGGATGACTTCAGAAAGTAATTTCTATTTGGAATGAAAATGTATTGTAGTCTGAAATTATAATATTAAGTTGGTTACTGTGTCCCAATACACAGATAATCTTTGAATCTTGTAACACTGCATAAGAAAATGTTCTTTCTTGTCTTACATTAAAGCTTCCTCCAGGGGATTTAATGGGATAAAAATCCCTTGTTTTCTCAGAAGTCTAGCAAATAAGAGGGTGAATGATCACGGTAATTATCTCTAAATGAGGAGAAGTGATCTGATAAGTGGTTTTGCCAAAGACAACGTTCACGTGATCCATTGAGGGGAGACTCCTGAAAATGATTGCTTTTAGTACCACAGCGATTCCTGAGAGAGATTGTGCTATCTCCTGTTTGAGGATCTTTGAACATATTGTAGATTCTCTGTGCTTTCCATATTGATTGAGGTGGAAAGAATTTAACCTGCTGTCATGTGTGGGACTATGGTAGAAAATGGGTGATGAAAGTAACACACCTAGTAGGATTGTCATGTGGTTTAAATAAGGTAACCTATGGAAACCACTTAAAAGAGGGCAGGCATGGAGTAAGTCTATTATTAACTAACAGCTTTCTTCTTTCATATTAATTTCTCTGGGAGACATCCCCAGCCATAGTCCCCGCCTTGACACAAATTCATCTAGTGGATTGCATGTATTTTCCTATAACATTGCTTCATTCATACATAAATTCATTTTACAAGTAGTCATGAAGCATCTACTGTACTCCAAGAGTGATAGAAGACCCAAAAGAAGTACGTGCACCTGCCTCACCCCCTTGGATTTTAATTTCCCTTGTACGACTGTGTTTTCCCAGTCAGATCATAAGCATCGTGAGCTCTGAGACCAGGTTTCATGCCTGGCCAGCCCCAGGCCCCAGCACCCAGCGCTGCCGACGGGAAACTGCAGGGCACTCTGCTGGGTACCAGGGAGCAACCCGCTTGTCCTCAATATGTATGTTTCCTCAAGTGTAAATTGGAGATTATCCATCCATGACTGTTGTGAAGATTACGGGTCTGACCATGCGCTGTGGATACAGCGTGTCAGTGTCCACTGTCAGACCCTCAGGATGCAGTGCCCACCAGGGGGCAGCAGGTCTCGGCCGAGCGGCCGGCCGCCGTCGACGTCAGGACCAGCGCCCCGCCCCGTGACCGTGACCCTGGGCGGCGCGGGGGCAGCGTACAGCTCCGCAGGCTGCCGGCGCGGCGGGAGTCCTTCAGGCCGCGCGATGGGTGCCGAGGCCTCCGGGAGCGGGCCAGCGCTGCGGGAGCTGGTGCGCGAGGCCGAGACCAGCCTGCTCGAGTGCAAGGTGTGCTTTGAGCGGTTCGGCCACCGCCAGCAGCGGCGCCCACGCAACCTGCCCTGCGGCCACGTGGTCTGCCTGGCCTGCGTGGCCGCCCTGGCGCACCCGCGGACGCTGGC
Organism: Neophocaena asiaeorientalis asiaeorientalis; assembly: GCF_003031525.2. Lineage (NCBI taxonomy): Eukaryota > Metazoa > Chordata > Mammalia > Artiodactyla > Phocoenidae > Neophocaena > Neophocaena asiaeorientalis. The sequence goes on from NW_020174427.1 coordinate 1,967,009, forward strand.
CCTCGAGTGCCCCTTCTGCCGGCGAGCCTGCAGGGGCTGCGACACCAGCGACTGCCTGCCGGTGCTGCACCTCCTGGAGCTCCTGGGCTCCGCGCTGCGCCCGGCCCCAGCGGCCCCCCGCGCCGCCCCCTCCGCCCCCGGGGTCCTCACCTGCCACCACGCCTTCGGAGGCTGGGGTACCCTGGTCAACCCCACTGGGCTGGCGCTGTGTCCGAAGACGGGGCGGGTCGTGGTGGTGCACGACGGCAGGAGGCGTGTCAAGATCTTTGACGCGGGGGGAGGATGTGCGCATCAGTTTGGAGAGAAGGGGGACGCTGCTCAGGACATTAGGTATCCACTTGACGTCACCGTCACAAACGACTGCCATGTGGTTGTCACCGACGCCGGCGACCGCTCCATCAAAGTGTTTGACTTCTTTGGCCAGATTAAGCTTGTCATCGGAGGCCAGTTCTCCTTGCCTTGGGGTGTGGAGACCACCCCTCAGAATGGGGTCATGGTAACTGATGCGGAGGCGGGGTCCCTGCACCTCCTGGAAATCGACTTTCCAGAAGGGGTCCTCCGGAGAACTGAACGGTTGCAAACTCACCTGTGCCATCCCCGGGGGGTGGCGGTGTCCTGGCTCACCGGGGCCATTGCGGTCCTAGAGCACCCCCTGGCTGTGGGGACCGGGGCCTGCAGCACCACGGTGAAGGTGTTCAGCGCAAGTATGCAGCTCATCGGCCAGGTGGATGCCTTTGGGCTGAGCCTCTTTTTCCCCTCCAAAATAACCGCCTCCGCTGTGACCTTTGATCACCAGGGGAACGTGATTGTTGCCGATACTTCTAATCTGGCTGTCCTGTGCTTAGGAAAACCTGAGGAGTTTCCAGTACTGAAGCCCATCATCACCCACGGTCTTTCCCATCCTGTGGCACTGACCTTCACCAAGGAAAATTCTCTTCTTGTGCTGGACAGTGCAGCCCATTCTATAAAAGTCTATAAGGTTGACTGGGGGTGATGGTGGGAGTCTTGGGGCCTGGCATCAGAAGCCCTGGAGCTGCCACTGCTGAATTGTTGAACCCTAGATAAATTACTTAATCTCATCTGTTCAACAGAGATAATTATAAGTGCCTGGTAGACTTACAAAGGTTGGGACAATTATTAAAGGATAATAATTAAATCTATGATTTATGGATTATGTACTCCCTGTGCTAAGAAATTTGCTAATATTAGCTCCTTTAATCCTTACAATTACCCAATTTCTATTACGAATCCCATTTTAGAGATGAGAAAACTGAGACCCAGAGAGCTTAAGTGATTTACCCAAGGTCACATTTACTTACTATGACAGTCACAAATGGAACTCAATTCTGACTCCAAAACCCCTTGCTCTTAAATAAGATAACAGATGTGGGGAAATATATGTGGGTGTATATTGTTGCTATGTGTACTCTATTTACAGGTAGCTATTTAGTTAGATGAACAGAGAAAGGAGACTTTATAGAGTTCAAGAGAAAAAGGATTTTGTGGTGGACATCAGTTTTGTTCAACTTGCAGTTCCTTTGGTGGCTCATTAGATGGAGTTAACTGTGGATCCTGAGTTACTTGAATGAGAAAAACTATTGAAATTGCTTATTCAAAAGGTCAACACGTATCTTAGTACCTGTAGGTACTCAGGAAATACTACTTGGTTGGTTGAGAAAGGCTTGTGTTGACGTAAGTTCTAAACTCCTGCGGAACGCTCTACCCCTATACTCTGTGTTAGAGGGCTGCATGATATTTCTGTTCATGTTAATAAAGAGATAAGTCACCACAATCAGTTCATGGCAGAAATGATTTTGCCTGCCTTTTTATGATCAGTGGTAACCTGAAGCACTTTGGTGATGGGGTTTTTCTCTGTCCAGTTTAAATCTGTCCCATGTGTTGCAAACACTGCGTACTCGATAAACAATTCCCTTGATCCTGAGTCAGCATTTAGCCACTGGTAAACAGTTAAATACTTCTTGAATTGAAGTATAGCCTTGACCAAGGTAATGCCTGCTTCAACGTTGCAATTGATTAAGTGAATAGGTGGAAATTTTGGGTGAAGTGGCCAGTTCTTTGTAAGTTGTGTGTGTTTAGCTAGTGTAAACATTTCAGAGTTGAGGGCTGTTGGAATAGTACCAAATAACTGACACCTCAGAAGCAGCAGAAAAAATTTTTTCTCAGGGAGAAAATATTGGTTCTGAAAGGTGAGAGTTTGTTTTAGGTGATAGCTGATGTTTTATCAGCAATAGGCTTCTATTTTACAAAGCATTTTAATAGATAGAATGTACATTCTAGGAATAGCCCCCAAATTATGAATAAAATTATAGTTTGTCCTGAAAGAGTGAGCTTGGCTCCCGTGCCAGTCCACAGAAGCCCATTTTGCTTCAATGAGCCCATCATGCAGTGCTAATAAGATTTCAGGCAGCCTGGATGGATCACCATTTGTAAACGCATTCCAGATAGGGATTCTGGGAACAGCCCCAAGCCCTCACGCTCACCCAACCCTTAGAAATCGCCCTTGGGTCTGTGACATCACAGGTATTCTGGGCTGCGTAACAAGAAAAGTTGTCTCAGGTGGAGATACGGGTTCAGACTTGGTCATTTGTGAGTAGGGCAACCGTGGATTGACCTTAAAAACATTTTCCTCGGGAACAATGACATTTTATTATTATTTTTTTTTATTTATTTTAAATCTTTTATTTATTTATTTTTTATAAATTCATTTTATTTATTTATTTGGCTGTGTTGGGTCTTCGTTTCTGTGCGAGGGCTTTCTCTGGTTGTGGCGAGCAGGGACCACTCTTCATCGCGGTGCACGGGCCTCTCACTGTCGCGGCCTCTCCTGTTGCGGAGCACAGACTCCAGATGCGCAGGCTCAGTAGTTGTGGCTCATGGGCCCAGTTGCTCCGCAGCATGTGGGATCTTCCCAGACCAGGGCTCAAACCCGTGTCCCCTGCATTGGCAGGCAGATTCTCAACCACTGTGCCACCAGGGAGGCCCCAACAATGACATTTTAATGGCCTCTGGGTCAGTTGAGCCAATCAAGGCACCTTCTCCTATTTGGAATTATCAGTGGCATCGTATTTGCCTATAGAGCTGTGCGTATGTCTTCTTCAGGCCACGTGTGGTATATGCAGCACGTGTGGAGTTATCACTTGTTACCATGTGGATTACCCAACCGGAAGAATGGGGCGGGGCGTGAGTTCCTAAAATGATGTGGGAGCGAATCAGAGAGGTGATAACAGTGACCTTGCTAACGGCTGCCTTTCCTTGGCAGATGAACAGGCCGAACAGTGCACATGCTGAAGGAACAGGTTCAGTAACCCGCAAGGCAGATGCTAACTTCACCTTCCGGGCTGTGTTCTTTAAAGCAAGCTGGTTAAAGGGCTCAAACCATGCCCCACTGAACTCCAGGTTATTAGAGGAATTGGGGAGTCTGAGGTAGGCAGGAGGGAGTAATCACAGCAGAAAGTAAACCGTTCCAAGGTGATGGAGGAGAGTTGGAATGACTCTCCAGAGACCAGAGACCAGGGGTAAATGGAGAAGAAGGAACAGACTTTTCCTGAATGTCCCCCTCAATCATGTGCCCTTCGGCCAGCACTACCCACCCCGCGCCACCTGGTGAATCCATAAAAGCAAGCAAAGGCATACTCAGCGGCGCTCACATCACCTTCCATCTGTTCTAGTTTTGCTCGATACCTGATCCTTGGATTGTTTCCTGTTTTTGACCTTGTTCTGCCCTCTGGACTTGCCACCTGGACTTGATTTTCTCAGTCTTTTTCCTTGGCATTTTCTAAGGACTTTGGTTCAGCGTCATAAATCTTCCCTTAGCAAGACACACTCCGGATCCCAGAACCCAAAGCATCACCATTTTGCTTGTGCCTTGTCTAGACCTTTCCTGCTAAGTGGAGTGCAGACCTCATTGAAAGTGAATTATGTGCCTTTTGAGGAAGAAGCAGTATTCCATATACCTCAGAAAAGCGAGGAGGAACCCCTGATGATAGCGATTGAATCATCCTACACCTGGCGCAGAAAGAAGGAATGTAGACTGGTGGCTAGTGCTCTACTAGTAGTGACCACTGTGGTGGCGTGCCATGGTTAAGAAGGACATGAGCTCTTTTCTTGAAGACTATGTAGAAAATATGATACGGAGGCTGCCACAACTCACCACAGCTACCGTGCTGAACAATGATGGTGTCTGCTGTGCCCACAACCCCTTCTAAGGAAAACCTCCCCTCCCACAGGCCCTGCTGTTGAGCCAGCCCTTGGCCCCATATTTCCTACTACCCGACCCCCTCCAGCAATGGCTGATTGGATTAGGGGTGTACGCCCAACGGAAGAACAGCCTGTCCATTAATGTCCCATCAAATATATTAATTAGACCAGGAAAGTGGCCTACAAATTGGCCTGGGATGAACAGGTTTTTCCAAAAAGGGGCAAGGAGATCCAATTAGAGGCTTTTTTTTGAGGCGGAGGTTGCCTGTTTCTTTTTTAATTGAAGTACAGTTGATTTACACTGTTGTGTTTCAAGTGTACAGCAAAGTGATTCAGATATACATCCATCCTTTTTTAGATTCTTTTCCCTTATAGGTTATTACAAAATATTGAGTATAGTTCCCTGTGCTATATAATCTATTTCCATTTTCAAACCACTGATGGATAAATCTGGATGGACTGAAATTGGTGATACAGGAGGCCAATTCCATTACATCTTGGAGTTAATTTCCACAAAATTATACAGGCCCGTCTGGTGGACACTAAAATACAAATCTTTTTTTTTTGTTTTTTAGATAAATTTATTTATTTGTTTGTTTTTGGCTGCGTTGGGTCTTCGTCGCTGTGCACGGGCTTTCTCTAGTTGCAGTGAGCGGGGGCTACTCTTCGTTGAGGTACGCAGGCTTCTCATTGCAGTGGCTTCTATCATTGCGGAGCACGGGCTCTAGAACGCAGGCTCAGTAGTTGTAGCGCACGGGCTTAGTTGCTCTGCAGCATGTGGGATCTTCCCGGACCAGGGCTCGAACCTGTGTGCCATGCATTGGCAGGCGGATTCTTAACCACTGCACCACCAGGGAAGCCCTAAAATACAAATCTTAAAATTAGTAATTTTTCTTCTCTGACAAATCAGTAAGAAATACTTTATATAAATTTGCTGGAAGCACTATTTGTACACGTCAAACACGTGAGGATAGCCAAATGCATTCTGATCATGGACGAAATTTATCAGTTCATGGAGTTTGTTTTTCTTTTTTGGTGATGTCTTTAGGTTTTAGCATTAAGGTTGTGCTGGCCTCATAAAATGAGTTGGGAAATGTTCCTTCCTCCTTTATTTCCTGAAAGAATTTGTGTGATATTGATGTCATTTCTTCTTAAATGTTTGATAGAGTTCACCAGTGAAATCTAGTGGCCTAGGAGATTTATTGTGTGTGTGTGTGTGTGTGTGTGTGTGTGTGTGTGTGTGTGTGTGTGTCCAGAGTTTACAGTTGTTTTCTGTAGAAAGACGAGCCAGTTGGAGCTTACTCAGCCATACTGGAACAGGAAGTTTATCAATTAAAAAATAACTTTTAGGGCTTCCCTGGTGGCGCAGTGGTTGAGAGTCCACCTGCCGATGTCAGTGGACACGGGTTCGTGCCCCAGTCGGGAAAGATCCCACATGCCGCGGAGCGGCTGGGCCCGTGAGCCATGGCCACTGAGCCTGCGCGTCTGGAGCCTGTGCTCCGCAATGGGAGAGGCCACAACAGTGAGAGGCTCACGTACCGCCAAAAAAAAATAATAATAATAACTTTTAAATTTCTTTGATTTTTTTTGGCAAGCATTTATTCACTGAATATTTCCTATGTGCTCATTTTGTGTTGAGCAAGGTGTGAAGCAGTGAGGACATGAAGGTTTCTAAGCACGGATGGTCTGGAGGGGAGATGGACAAGCTAATCAAAAGAACACAGCACAGAAGTGTAAGTGCTTTGGAAAGCACAGAAGTGTAAGTGCTCTGGAAAGCACGTGCTCAAGGCGCTAGGAAAAGTCAGCGCCCCAGATGGCCAGAACAGAGCCAGCATATTGGAAGAGATGATGTCACCCTAGAATTCCAGACTGATTAATGTCATAAATACTGGTCACTTCATCCAAAACAAACTAAACAGTTGTATTTAAGCCTGTGTTGTTTCTTCACGGTCCCGACATCACGGTCTACTTTCCTGTAGATGTGGCCAGTCAGGATTCTGGGACCATATAAAGAAGACAAAATGACAGCTGTGTTTCTGAGCATCTGGGGGTACTTTCTGATATTTTTACATTTAGCTAAACACCACAGTAGTAAATTTAGTAATATCTGCCCGGGTCAAAAGTGCCCCATTTGAACAAAGCCTATCTATTATTAAATAAAATCCATCCCGCAGTGAAACATTTTATAATCCTCTCCCACGTTTAGTCCTTTCCCATCATCCTGGCAGCCACAGATTTTATGGGAGGAGGAGTCAAATGGACATAACAAATACTTCACTAATTCAGAGATTCTTGTCGTTGGAGGCATCCTCCTGCCTCCTGTGCTCTTGACATCTCTCGATGCTCAGCACCTGCTTGTTGTTAAATCAGGACCTTGCCAGACATCTTGGCATGAGGGTGTTACTCGAGTCCTCCCGTCCTCCAGCTTCAGCAACTCAGGGGGCATCGCTTCCATGCACTAACCACAGGATCAGATAGAGGCAAAATATTGAAAATAAAGACATTGCAAGTTTTCACCTGGAGCTTTTTTTTTTTTGCAGTACGCGGGCCTCTCACTGCTGTGGCCTCTCCCGTCGCGGAGCACAAGCTCTGGACGCGCAGGCTCAGCGGCCATGGCTCACGGGCCCAACCGCTCCGCGGCATGTGGGATCTTCCCGGACCGGGGCACGAACCCGTGTCCCCTGCATCGGCAGGCAGACTCTCAACCACTAGGGAAGCCCCACCTGGAGCTATTTTTAATGAATCGGAAACCATCTGTTAAAAGAGATCAGAAACAGTGACTAATTTCAGAGAACAGTGTTGGAGAAATAGGGAGCCTTAGAATAGTTTCGGCTCCAGGCACCCAGCACTTGGTCAGGATATTCAGAAAAGCTTCTCCAATTCTGATGGAAACCACCCTAAATAATGTATTGATTTGATGGGATAGTTCACAACTGAGTTCAGACATATTTTTTTCTGCCAGGGCACGTGTTAGATGGTCTATAAGGTCCTATTTTTGTTGTGAAACTTGCCAAATAATTTATGAATACTATTTAGCACCATCTCTTCATGTAATCACCGTCAGTGAGAGGCTTCCTGTCAGATTGTGACCTTCACTTGGGTTCCACGCTCTCTCTTCCAGCCAGGTTAACTCATTACCGTCTCCCTCGGGGGAGAACGGGCTCCCACCTGCAGCTGTTCTGCTGGTACACTCTGAAGCTGGCTCCTACCCCATCAGGAGCAGTATTAGAAGCTTCTAGTTAGAGGTTTTCCTGCTGGTGCCTGGAGTCTGCCATCCGGGGTATAGGCCTCGCTACTGGCTCCCATCTAGGCTAAATCAGCGGCCTTGACTTAGCTCTTACCCTCAGCTCTATCATCCCAACCTGGATACTACATCTTGGTTCCAGCTTTGCCCTCGCTCTGCTGTTTTAGGCTTCCTTCCCTCCGTCTCTAGCTGTGACCTACTGTGACACTTTCTTACCTAACGCTGTTAGCGACCATGGAATGTATGAGGTTGAAGTTTTTTGGACCATTACAGGGAAAGAGGCAGGGGATAAGAGAATAGCAAGTGGAAATGACTGGCTTCTCACTGGATGCAGTGACTCTACTTTGGGTACCATCCTTCAGTTCTTACGTAGCCTTATCTCATTCTCACTATAGCCTAGGAAATAGTTGTTATTGGCGTTTTTACAGATGAGGAAACTGAGGCACAGAGAGGTTAAGTGATTTGCTGAAGGTCATACAGACAGAGAGTAGATAAACTAATCTCTTTGAGCCTTAGTTTCTTTCTGTAGAACGCAAACTTAATAGTACCAACTTTCTAGAGTTGTGAGACCTACATAAGTTTATACACGTGCAGCAGAACACAGGGTAAGCGTTCAAATAATTCTTAGCATTATTTTGAAGCATTATTTTCAAGCATTATTTCGCGTGAACCATTTGGGGGTAAGGCAATACCTCTGTTTTTAAGCATAGAAGTTAATGATCATGAAGCTTAGACCTGCAGGAAGCCATCTGTGCTCCGACATAGGGAGAGCCTGCCTGACTATGAAGCCCATAGAAAAGAAAGCAGAACTGAGAGACTGAGGAAGATGACATCCATGTAGCATTGTTGAGTCCCCAATTTTTCTGTTCCCAAAGCTGGACGTAACCCTGGATGTCGTGGTTATCTGAGCTGACAAGCTCCCTGTTCTCCTGAAATAAGTTTGAGCTGGGTGTCTGTGACTTTCATCTAAAGGAGCCTCAAGAGAGTCCAAGGTAGAGGCTTCTAGAAAACATCACATATTACGAGGACTTTTCTTTACACCTTATGTCAAGTCAGCACAAAGCTGGTTTTCAGTCTATGCTCAGAGATCCACAATAGAAGGAAATGATTTGGCTCCCTTGAGTTTTGAGTGGGTTGTCAAACTACTAATAAATTGTTTGACTTTTTTGAGAAGTGGGAGGAGAGTCGCCTGATACCAATTGAAAGGATTTTTTTGAATTATCGGAGCTCCTTTGATACATAAGATTTTAAAGTTTGGTAGGATCATAGAAATGTTGATGTCTAAGTCCCTTACTTTCCAAATGAGTAAATTGAAGCCCGGAGAGGTTAAGTAACTTGGACAAGTGATTAATCTTCTTAGGAGAAAAACCAGAATTCTAAACCTTGCTGCTGTTTGAATTCTCTCTGATTTTGGATTTTCAGCAACATAAGCTGCACACAGCACTTTTTTCTACAGAGATATGCAGAATTGGAGAGAGTCAGCAGCTGATGTCAGCTCTCCTGACTCCTAACCTAGTTTGGTTTTCCCATTGTATCTTGCTTCTTCCTATAAGTAAACACTTTTCTCGTAACCACCATTTTTCCTTATCATACTATAACGTATATAAGCATGTGACAAATATGTAGAGTAGAATTCTAGCCCTACGGGATGTTACTAGAATGGGGGTAATATGGAAAAAGAGGTTCTGTATTTAAATGAATTTATGAGTTAAATGGGTTTCTTTATTGCAGTAGATCTCAAAGCCATTAATAAGCTATTTTGTGCTATAAATTGCAAAATATAGGGAATGGTTAGAAACAGGATACAGTGTTTTCCAAACTGATCTGACCCCAGGTCTGCTGTTATGGGTAATGCTGTATTAGAAGCCTGAATTTTCACATTTTTTTCCAAGGCTGAATAGCTGCCTTTTCCCATAATTCCATTCTGCCCTTTCCTTTGGTGTTCTTCTTTCTGGGTCTCCAGTTTTTAATTCTTACCTTCTATTCTAATCCTCCCTCCCAGCCTTCTGTCCCCCCAAGTTTCTACATTTCATTGCTTTTCTGGTTTTAATTCTCCTTCTCAGTCTCTTTGTGTGTGGCCTTTAGCTGGGGGGGGTAAAAAGCTATAATGAGACGATGTCTCTGGCGCGTTTAAGGAAGAATGACCAACTTGGGCTCACTCAGATCAGCCTTGACTTAATTGTATCTCAGTATTCCCACACCCTCAGGTGGGCTTGCGGGAAAGATACCTTCAAGGGCTTGCCCAGAAGTGCCACGAGAGCCACTGTGCCCCTTGTTGAATTCTCCTTGTCTTTCCAGGCACAAGGCCAGCAGCAGAACGTCTCTGCAAATTATCCAACCATCCAGACGCTCTCTCCAGACATCAGGTAAAACACCCAGTTACACCTCTGCATTTAGCTTCTTCTCTCCTGATAAGGCACCACTCTGTCCAGGATGGCATTTACACTTTGACGGGAAGAATCAGCCTCCCTGATTAAGACCTGAAGCAATTATCACTGAGTACGTTGCTGTCTTTTATCTTTCCCAAGTGTTCTTCTGTGTTTTCTACATTTGCCTTGTTGTGTCCACAAAATTCTAGCAGTAATTTTGAACATGCTTTACACATGGGTATGATTTCTCTTCATTTACAGTTTTTACACTTAAAATCCCCTAATTGTCAATGTTCTTCACAGACCTCACAGCAGAGTTTCAAGTAGTACCATGCTTCTTCTGTAGGATAAACAGTGTCAGAACCAACATTCATGCTGATCCAATTAAATGAATACCTTGTGATGTTTCCCCTTCTCACACTTTTTTCCCCAACATTTTTCACATTCATTCTGAAACTGCAATGCATTCTATGCAAATCTCTGTTTTGAGGAGTTTCAGGTCTGTGGCCTCACTGTGGAGACCACAAAGCCAAACAGTCCATTTCCAAGGCCAGGTGTGAATTATTGACAGGTGGCGCTTTGGACAACCTTTATACTCATCAATGTTCATTTCAAATTTTGATACAATCTATAAGAGTAAATCAGAAAATATATTCTGAAATGTTGATGGTAAGTATACTTCTAGTGTTTTCTACTTTAATGGCTTTCCTAGAGACATACATACCTCTTTTACTCTTTTATCTTGAATCAGACCTTCCTATGGCTGATTCTTGTCACACAGTGCTGTCAGCTAGCAGCTGATCATGTGTCATCTTTAAGCATTGTGGTGTGTGTTGGGATTTGTTTGTAAGGAACGTTAAACTCTGATTGGCACATTGGTAGAGAACTGTGACCAGCCAGCAGAATATCCCGAGTACCCCTCTCCCAGCCTTGCCTCTGGGACTCACCAAATGGTGATACCCACTGCCTACTCATAAGGCACTCTCACAGGTGCAACTGAAGGAAACTATAGCAGAAATGACCCCTGATCTGATAACACCTAGATCCAGGAAAGAAGAAGCTAAAGAAGGTTACTTCTGCTATGTACCTGAGACTCAGGTAACCTGATAAGTACTACGTGGCTGGCCATTAGTTTAAATAAATTACTTGTTTGGTCTCAGGCATCACATCAAGGTGTTAAATTTAATCTCTAAAGACTTACGTGGTTTGGACTCAGAATGTTCGGTAAACACAACTTCTTTCCCTTCTCGTGTTGCGTCTAAACTCTATAACTGACCCAGATTTAAGGACTTGGCTGGGACAAGGAAAATTCCACAGGAAAATGTGAGGCAGAGTCTGGATTAAGTTCAGGATGTTTCCAGCTCTGGTCTGGCCCTTGATAGTATAGCTTGTCCAACTTTCCTGGTTTTCTGTCTCTCTTGGGATCTGAATGAAACCTGAAAACCTTGGACAGTAGAGCGTCGGACTTTGACCGTGAGAGTCCGGGGTTGGAGTCTGTTCAAGACAATGTCTCTGTTCCTTTCTTCTATCATAATAGATAAGGATAGCCTTATGCCTTCCTGAAATTCCCAGCACATAGTAATATAATATTAGGATACCTTCAGCTGCAGGTAACAGAAAACCCAACTCAAGCTAGCATAAATAAGGACATTTATTATCTTGCATCAGAATTCCAGAAGTAGGCTGGCTCTAAGGTGGGTCAAGTCAGCAGCTCAACAACATCATCAGCTACCCATGTTCATCATATCTTCCTGCTCTGACACCTTCAGGCTCGTGGCTCTCACAGTTGCAAGAGGACTGCCCTCATTCTAAGAGTCATACTCAATGGAAGAAGAGGAACCATTCCACCCCACCTCCCATCCTGTGCCATGCTTCATTTTAGGGGAAAATAACTCTTTTCTAGAAGCCATCACGTCACATTGACTAGACCAAGACATACAACCAATCCTAAGCCAATCACTGGCAAGAGAAGGGAGACTACCGCTCGTGATAGATTTAGAACCATCGTTTGTACTCTTCGAAGCATTTTTGAATATTTGAGTCTAAGTAGGAAACTTCTAAAAATACGAGTGCCCAGGACCACCTTCAGACATTCTGATTTAATTGGTCAGGGGAGGGGATCCAGGCATGGGTATTTTTAAAGTTACCCCCAGTAATTCTAGTGTGCAGCTGGGATTGAGAACCTCTGACTTAGATTAGTCAGGACTTATCCCTGAGCCACATCAGGAAGAAATGAAATCAGAGGTCAGCCAGGGGACAAGAGGAAATGGCTGTTGGATAGGCAGATGACAAAAAAATGTTTGTTGAATTTCTCCAGAGAAGATGCACAAATGGCTAGCAAGCAGATGAAAAGAAGCTCAGTATCACTAATCATTAGGAAAATGCGAATCAAAATCACAATGAGATACCACGTCACACCATCAGGATGGCTGTTATCAAAACATCAGAAAATAACAAGTGTTGTTGGAATGGGGAGAACTTGGAACCCTTGTGCACTGCTGGATAGAAGGTAAAATGGTGCAGCCACTGTGAGAAACAGTATGGTAGTTCCTCAAAAAATTAAACAGAATTACCATATCATCCAGCAATTCCACTTCTAGGTAGAGACCCTAAAGAACTGAAAGCAGGATCTGAAGAGATATCTGTCCATCCACGTTCACAGCAGCATTATTCACAATAGCCAAAAGGTGGAAGCAACTTAAGTGTCCACTGATAGACGACTGGATCAACAAAATGTGGTCTATACATACAATGAAATATGATTCAGCCTTAACAAGGAAGGAGATTCTGATACATGCTACAACATGGACAGACCTGGAGAACATTATGCTGTGTGAAATAAGCTAGTCACAAAAGGACAAATACTGTATGACTCAGTCAAATCCACAGAGATGGAAAACAGAATGGGAGTTGCCAGGGGCTGGGGGAAGGGGGTAACAGGGTGTTGTTGTTTAATGTGCATAGAGTTTCAGTTTCACAAGATGAAAAGAGTTCTGGAGATGAATTGCACAACCATGAATATACTTAACACTTCTGAACTGTGCATTTAAAGATGATGGTAAATTTGATATTGTGTATTTTGCCACAGCTGAAAAAAAAATGTTTGCTGAATAGATGCAGAGCTGAGAAGACCATTTGTCTTCTGTGCCAGTGACTTGGTGGTGGAGGACAAAGTGAAGAAGCTGCACAGGGCAGGGGAACTTGGAAAGCAACATATTGCATTTCTTCAAAGAGCAATGAACTTCCAATTCCAGTGATGTTTAAAAAGGGGGGGAAGCGTGGAAAATAAGAATTGAGAAATGCCAGGAGGAGCCTGCACTTAGATAGTTATCAGCCTTCAGGGGAGCCCCTGCCAGGTGTCCTTTGGCAAAATGCCCTACTGAGGACCTGGGAAGATGAGGCAGCCCGTGGCCCCGTGGACCGCGGGCCTCAGTGAGGATTTTGCAAGAGGCAGGTTGAGCAGATGTCTACTCACCCCTCACTTTTCCATTCTAATGGAGCCTCTGGGCAACCCTGAACTACTGGTGATAGCAAAGTCTTCAGTTTGGCTTCGGGCTGTGTATGAGGACTGATGTTTAAAGTTTGTTTTTTTGGCTGCGTTGGGTCTTCGTTGCTGCACGCGGGCTTTCTCTAGTTGCGGTGAGCGGGGGCTACTCTTTGTTGCGGCGCGCGGGCTTCTCATTGCGGTGGCTTCTCTTGTTGCGGAGCACGGGCCCTAGGTGCACGGGCTTCAGTAGTTGTGGCTCGCAGACTCTAGAGTGCAGGCTCAGTAGTTGTGGCACATGGGCTTAGTTGCTCCACGGCATGTGGGATCTTCCTGGACCAGGGCTTGAACCCGTGTCCCCTGCGTTGGCAGGTGGATTCTTAACCACTGCACCACCAGGGAAGTTCCTGATGTTTAAATTTGAATGGGTCTGATGGAGAGGGAATTTATAGCCCTCAAGGGAAAATAATAAAGCCATACTTCTAAGCTCTGACTTGGTATAAGCTGGAAGCTCTCCAGACCCATCAGTCTCCCCTCTTGCATCTCTAGTCCAACATAAGCCATCTGCTCTGTTTCTCCCTGCTCACCGCTCCCCAAGGAGTACGGATGGCAATCTGTAGGCCAATGAAGACTGCCAGCTTTCCCTACCCTCTGCCCCCATTTCCACACCGCCTCGGCTTACTGTGTTTTTCTCAACACTTACCGGGACGGAGCACCTAATTAAATATTTTGGCTGAACGGGGTTTTTCTTCCGGCTGTTGACAATGAAAGGAAAGTAGTCTTGTGCTAAAACAAAGAAACACTTGGAAATTTTCAAATTGCGTTTCCAGAAGTGTGGACAGCAATCCACCTGACTCAGAATTACCTGAAATAGGTGTTTAAAATGACACTTCCTGGGCTGTAACCCAGACCAACTGTTCCATGGTCTCTGGAGGTGGTGCCCAGAAGCTGCCTTTTAACAAGGATCTCGGGTGATTCTTAAGCCACTGAGGATTGAAACGCAGTCTTCAAAGGGAGGTGGCCAGAGAGAGGCTGCTGGTGAGTGACCTTTGGCCAAACAAGTACAGCAGCGAAGGAGGAAGCATTGACTGATTATCTCCTTTTAAGTATTTTGTATATAATTGTCATTTAACGTTATCAACGGGAGCTTGAACAAGGCTGACTTGCCTAAAAAATCCGAGAAACTGGAACTTGAATCCAGTTGGTTTTGTTTGTTTGTTTGTGTTTTTGGCCGCACCACACGGCTTGCAGGATCTTAGTTCCCGACCAAGGATTGAACCCGGGCCCTCGGCAGTGAAAGCACCAAGTCCTAACCACTGGACTGCCAGGGAATTCCTTGAATCCAGTTTTAACTGAAAGCCCCTGGCTATGTCAGCGCCCAGAATGTGTCCACTTTCTCATCTGTCAGGAAAGCCTGGAGGATGATGAACTCGAGTCGCTGCCTCCTGTTTACCTTCAGACCCTGTATTCATTTAAGTCCACTCTACCAAGATACCATTATATCTGTAACGAAAGCCCATCACCCAATAGGGGGCTCAGGGACCTTCCAGGCACCTACTTCATTCCTCATTAAAAAGAGAAGCAAACAACTCCTCCTCATGGGGCAGGTGTGACATCTGACAAAAGGAAGCAACACACCCTCAAATAAGGAAGAACTAGCCAAGTCTAAGGATGTGGTCTGATAGCAAACGTTCCCTTTCAGATCGCACTTAGGCTTTGACCAGCTGCTATTTTCATTCACCGGGAAGAGTTCACTTTCTGATCTCTTTGTGCATTCAATGCCTCTTCCTTTACATCCTCTGCCTTGGAGAGGCTCTGCTGGTCACAGCTCTTGGTAAGGAGATCCCACAGTTCCTTGGGAGGTGATCTTGGGCAGGAGATCAGGCAATAAAGCCAGTCACATAGTCATTCCACGCAGGTTTAGTAAGAAGCTGCAACTACATGCAAATTAAAGATGAATAAGGTATCACACCTGCTCCTAAGGAGCTTACACTCCAGTGGGGGAAGAAAGATACAGGCACGGTGAGTTTGGGGAGCACTGTGGAGCAATGCTTGGTTATAGTGGGCCAACCCAGGACCGGGCAGTGGCAGAAGGCAGGGGAGGCTTCCTGGAGAAAATTACATCTACAGAGAGGATTAGAGGGTTGAGGGGGAGTGACCACCGTGAGCAAAGACGAGGGAAGAAATAACAGAATATTGAGACTAAGGATAAATCTGCATCTACCACAGAGACCCCCAACAACCATTTCCATATGGCTACATCAGCTTGTTGTTTCTCTGCAGATTTTTCCAAAGACTTTACTTCCCCAAAGGTCATTTGGCTGACCACACCGCCTCGGCTTACTGTGTTTTTCTCAACACTTACCGGGACGGAGCACCTAATTAAATATTTTGGCTGAACGGGGTTTTTCTTCCGGCTGTTGACAATGAAAGGAAAGTAGTCTTGTGCTAAAACAAAGAAACACTTGGAAATTTTCAAATTGCGTTTCCAGAAGTGTGGACAGCAATCCACCTGACTCAGAATTACCTGAAATAGGTGTTTAAAATGACACTTCCTGGGCTGTAACCCAGACCAACTGTTCCATGGTCTCTGGAGGTGGTGCCCAGAAGCTGCCTTTTAACAAGGATCTCGGGTGATTCTTAAGCCACTGAGGATTGAAACGCAGTCTTCAAAGGGAGGTGGCCAGAGAGAGGCTGCTGGTGAGTGACCTTTGGCCAAACAAGTACAGCAGCGAAGGAGGAAGCATTGACTGATTATCTCCTTTTAAGTATTTTGTATATAATTGTCATTTAACGTTATCAACGGGAGCTTGAACAAGGCTGACTTGCCTAAAAAATCCGAGAAACTGGAACTTGAATCCAGTTGGTTTTGTTTGTTTGTTTGTGTTTTTGGCCGCACCACACGGCTTGCAGGATCTTAGTTCCCGACCAAGGATTGAACCCGGGCCCTCGGCAGTGAAAGCACCAAGTCCTAACCACTGGACTGCCAGGGAATTCCTTGAATCCAGTTTTAACTGAAAGCCCCTGGCTATGTCAGCGCCCAGAATGTGTCCACTTTCTCATCTGTCAGGAAAGCCTGGAGGATGATGAACTCGAGTCGCTGCCTCCTGTTTACCTTCAGACCCTGTATTCATTTAAGTCCACTCTACCAAGATACCATTATATCTGTAACGAAAGCCCATCACCCAATAGGGGGCTCAGGGACCTTCCAGGCACCTACTTCATTCCTCATTAAAAAGAGAAGCAAACAACTCCTCCTCATGGGGCAGGTGTGACATCTGACAAAAGGAAGCAACACACCCTCAAATAAGGAAGAACTAGCCAAGTCTAAGGATGTGGTCTGATAGCAAACGTTCCCTTTCAGATCGCACTTAGGCTTTGACCAGCTGCTATTTTCATTCACCGGGAAGAGTTCACTTTCTGATCTCTTTGTGCATTCAATGCCTCTTCCTTTACATCCTCTGCCTTGGAGAGGCTCTGCTGGTCACAGCTCTTGGTAAGGAGATCCCACAGTTCCTTGGGAGGTGATCTTGGGCAGGAGATCAGGCAATAAAGCCAGTCACATAGTCATTCCACGCAGGTTTAGTAAGAAGCTGCAACTACATGCAAATTAAAGATGAATAAGGTATCACACCTGCTCCTAAGGAGCTTACACTCCAGTGGGGGAAGAAAGATACAGGCACGGTGAGTTTGGGGAGCACTGTGGAGCAATGCTTGGTTATAGTGGGCCAACCCAGGACCGGGCAGTGGCAGAAGGCAGGGGAGGCTTCCTGGAGAAAATTACATCTACAGAGAGGATTAGAGGGTTGAGGGGGAGTGACCACCGTGAGCAAAGACGAGGGAAGAAATAACAGAATATTGAGACTAAGGATAAATCTGCATCTACCACAGAGACCCCCAACAACCATTTCCATATGGCTACATCAGCTTGTTGTTTCTCTGCAGATTTTTCCAAAGACTTTACTTCCCCAAAGGTCATTTGGCTGTTGCTTTTTGTAATTTTCCTGACCAGCCTTATTAACTCTGAAATTAGCCGAAGTTCATCTGGTCCACCTTTCCCTCCGTGCAGAAATCTCTGTTTTTTCCATTTCAAGTTTAGAGCATTCAGATTCTACTTGCCACCTGCATTCAATAATTCCTTGATATTCAGACATTCTGTTGGGAGGATATTTTTAGTTGGAAAGGCCAAAACTATCTTATTTGATCATTGTGGGAGAGAAAGGAGTAAGGCTATCTATTGATGTTATATCTAGAAAGTAGAAAGATTTCTTGAAGAGGTGTAATGACTCTCTGAGGGAGAGGATTCCCTGTCAGTTCAAAACATGGCCCACTTGAGGTGTGAAATGCTTTGGTTTGGCCAACCAGCAAATGAGAAGAGTTCCATCTTTTGGCCAAAGTCTTAATTTTAAGCGACATATTTTGTCATTGAGAGCAGGCCCAGTGCCACAGAAACACTCTCCCACGTTTCTTTTAATCGCTTCCTCATGAGAACAGATTTTTTTATGGATTGAGAGTCTATATTAATACAAATATGATGAGAAACAGAGGAATCTGAGCCAGCTGACTATTCCCACATGAAATGCCTCTACACATTTAGGAACTGACTGAAAGGTCTGAGAGAAGTGGAAATTCTTGGAAATTTTTCTGCAGGGAAATAAAAGTCTGTGAAATTGCAATAATGAACACAGGCCTGGTGGAGCGTTAATGATAACCCATTACAAATATAATAAGCTTTCTTTTGACCTTTAAGGAATAATCACAACCTAAGCTATGTGATCACCAATGAAAATCATGCAGCACAAATTCAAGTATAACCCCTGACAAAAGAGTGAAATTCAGTTGTTCTCTAAGTTGTCAATCACGCCTTTGTAATAGAATGATGAATCATAATCCCAGAGGCCAGGAATAATACAGTAGATATTCAGGACACGGATCCAAAATGGAAGGCTAGTCCACTGCCTTAGGTTGGGTTCAAGACTGACTACATAACTTGCAGGGCCCAGTGTGAAATAAAAATATAGGGCTCCTTGTTCAAAATTATTAATAATTTCAAGATGGCAATGGTAGAACATTAAACCAGATACAGGCCCTTCACAGGTTGCACACCCATGAAGCTGGCCCTACTTGTGTTCTTCCTTTGCAGACCCTGAGACTATAGTTTATTTGGGAGGTAATTCCAGGAAGCATCAGTAGGAAGAGTGGGGAAGTGCCATGATACTAAAAACGTACCATGTCCCTGGAGAAAAAGAAGGAAAAATTAAAAGGTTTTAATATGCCTGTTATTCATGGGATAAGTATTGATTTTAAGCAGAAAAGGAACCTAATAGTTTTATTGTAACTTGGAGAGAAGTGAAGTTTAAAAATTAAAAAGACTCAATGACTTAACAACATGATCCAAAAATGTCCAGGGTATTTAATTCAATCAGCATTTTTTGAGCTATATGACTTACCGGACACTGTGTTAAGAGCCAAAGGATATACAAATTTGAAAAAAGTTCTTTTTCTATCATGAAGTAAATTATTATGTAACGGGAAATCCTGAGAGGTAGATATTTTCATATGTCCCATTTTGCAGGTGACAAAACTGAGGCTCAGAGAGGTCCCGTTACTGGTTCAAGGTCACATAGTTTGTGACAGAGCAAGGATTTCAGCCTAAGATAATTCTGGAGTCATTTGCTTACGCAAGAATCTCTTATACATGCAAATAACTTGAAAGACAAGGTACAGTTTGATAAGTACTAGGTCAAAGTGTTAACAAAAGTATTGGGGAGGAAAAGACTGATCCTGACCTGTAAATGTTTTCTGAAAAAAGTGAGATTTACCCCCAATCTCTGTGACCTGGAGCAAGTTACTGAACCTCTTTGAGCCTCAGGATTTGATAAATGGATAAAGAGGAGACGGACATTCCAGGAATAGGGACCAGGCTGAGCAAAGAACAGAGATGGCAAAGACAAGTGCCAGCACAGGGCATGTAAAATAGCAAGAGATGGTTTTGATAGGCATTTGGGGGTCATATCTCAGAAGAGCTTGATAATCAGTCTGTATATCTAGTACCTTATTCCATAAGAAATAGGAAACCATTGAACACTTTTGGTAAGGGGTTGACATGCTATGATTGCAGTCTTCTGAAGTTTATGATAACTTCATTGTCTCTAGATTCTGTGGATAAGTGCCAGAGTTAAAATATTTGCCTCTACATGGCTCATCTTGTCTGTAATGATGCTGCTCTATTCTGGGCTGAAGGAGTGGTGTGAAATGATGGAGGAGAAGGCATTCTGGGCCATCTAATGGACAGTAGACTGCTAAATTCAACATTTAACGAGAGTCTGGAGTGGAGAGTGTAAGGCCAACTGGCCCGAGGCAGGGGAACACAATCAGATTCACGGGTTGCATCAGAACGAAATTCTCCGGACCACCCAGTTGCAGGAACTGACCTGGGGACTTTGAAACCAGCCCAGCCTTCTCGCCTTTCGAGGGGCGGGACTAACGGTCCCCCAGGATACCCGAAAAGACCACCAAATAAGGAATACCCTGCGCCCTCCCAGATTCACCACACCCCTTTCCCTTCTTCCCCTATAAAATCTTGCCCAACCCTCGCCCGGGTGCGACTTCTCTGGCCCCTTTCTCTCGGACCAGTGAACCTCGCCCGGGAGCGCTCCCTAATAAAGCTCACTTGAAGCTTTCCTCTGTTTCGCGGTGCCGTTTGTTAAGATCCGACCTTACAGAGAGTCTAGGAGAAAATAAGAGATGATGTCATTCAAAAAGCAAAGATTGTCCCCACGGCTTTCGAGTGCCCTTTGTAATATCGATGCTGATATACTTTTCATATCCACTTATTAGATTCTAACTTGCCTTCACTTATTCCTTCTCCAAAGCTCTTCATTTCTTTATCTGGATTCGAGTTTCTGACCTATAGCATTTTCCTTCTCTCTGAAGAACATCTTTTAACATTTCTTCCAAGAAGGTCTACTGGCACACATTTCCTCAATTTTTGTTTGTCTGAGAAAATCTTTATTTCTCCTTCACATTTGAAGGATAATTTCATAGGGTACAGAATTCTAGGTTGGTGTTTTTTTTCTCTGAACACTTTAAATATTTCACTTCACCCTATTCTTGCTTGCACAGCTTCTGAGGAGAAGTCAGATGTAATTTTTATCTTTGCTTCTCCTTAGATAAGCTGTTTTTTTTCTCCCTCTGGCTTCTTTCAGGATTTTTTCTTTATCTTTGATTTTCTGTAGTTTGAAAATGGTATATCTCAATGTAATTTGGGGGGTATTTATCCTGCTTGATGTTCTCTGAGCTTCCTGGATCTATGGTTAGGTGTCTGGCATTAATTCAGGGGAAATTCTTATCATTATTCTTTCAAATATTTCTTCTGTCCCTTTCTCTCCTTCTCCTTCCAGTATTTCCATTTTACACATACATATGTTACACATTTTGTAGCTGTCTCAGTTCTTGGATATTCTATTCTGTTTTTCTTTCTTCAGTCTTTTTTTTCTGTTTGCTTTTCGGTATTGGACGTTTTTTTTGAGATACCCTCAAGCTCAGAGATTTTTTTCCTCAGCCACATCCAGTTTACTAATAAGGCTATCAAAGGCATGCATGCTTCATTTCGGTCACAATGGTTTTGTTTGTTTGTTTTGGTTTGCTTTTTGTCTATAGCATTTCTTTTTGGTTCTTTCTTAGAATTTCCATCACCTGTCCTTGCACGATGTCTATTTCTTCCATTAGGCCCATTAGCATATTAATCATACTTAGTTAAAATTCCTGGTCTGATAATTCCAATATCTCTGCCATATCTCAGCCTGGTCTGATGCTTGCTCTGTCTCTTCAGTGTTTTTTGCCTTTTAGTCTGCCTTATAATTTTTTGTTGAATGCTGGATATGATGTACTGAGTTAAAAAAACAAACAAACAAACTCCTGTAAATAGGCCTTCAGTGATGTGGTGATAAGGGGTGAGGGAAAGGAAAGCATTGTTTTTTTATAGTCCTATGATTAGGACTTGGTCTTTTTTTGGTTTTTTGGCCATACCACACAGCATGTGGGATCTTAATTTCCTGACCAGGGATCGAACCCACACCCCCTGCAGTGGAAGCATGGAGTCTTAACCACTGAACTGCCAGGGAAGTCCCAGGGTTTGGTCATTTAGTGAGCCTATGCCTCTGGACTGTGAACTTCATGATTCTTCTCAGTTACCCCCTACTCTTCAGGTGGGCAGGATGGCTAGAGTGGGCTGGAGTTGGGTATGTCTCTTCTCCCACGTGGAAGGCTAGAGGCAGCTGGTTAAGTATTTCCCTCCACCAATCAGTTAGGCTTTGATAAAACCCCAGGAGATTAGCTCTGGTTAAATAGTTTCTCCTGAGAGCAGAGCTTGTTAAGAAGAGAATGCTCAGGTGTGTTTCAAAATGGTTCCGTTTTCCTCCTCCTGCTGGAAGCATGAGGGGATTTTTCTCTGAAATTCACCGTGAGGACGTGGTAGAGATCCTGGAGGTAAAACTCGCAAGTATGGGTGGCCCCCCAATGACTGGGTCCCACTGGAGTTTTTATCTCTTAGTCTTGTCCACATGGAACCTCCAGCCATTTGTCAATTACAGCTCAAGCTCCCTACGGCCAGCCCTGGTTCCCGCGAAGGTTTCTCCTCCAGTAAGTTGTGATTCTTTGTATTTGCCTGTCAATCTATCTAATTCTGGGGGCAGCATTTTGTCCTGTGACCTTACTTCTCTTACAGATTTAAAAAGAGTTGATTTTCAAGTTTGTTCAGCTTTTTACTTGTTGTTAGGATAGAGGGGTGACTTCCTGCTTCTTATATGCTGGAACAGAAACCAGAAGTCTTATTAGAGTCTATATTCGTTTTTATTTCTTAATAACAGGTTACCACAAATGTAGCTGTTTAAAATAATACTGGTTTATTATATCACAGTTCTGTAAGTATGAAAACCAGGCACAACATGGCCAAGTTCTCAGCTCAGGCTCCGGCAAGGCTGAAATTATGATGTCAGCTGGGCTTGATTTGAAGATTTGACTGAGAAAGAATCTGCTTTGAAGCTCATTCAAGTTGTTGACATAATTCAGTTCCTTGCAGTTGTAGGACTGAGGTCTCTGTCTGCTTGGTGGTTGTTGACCTCAGGTCCCTCTCAATTCCTAGAAGCCATTTCCCTGTGTCCCTCTCCATCTTCAAAACCAGCAGCAGAGAACCTTCCTGGCATTGAATCCCTCTCATGCTTCCGGTCTGTTCTTCAGGGTGAGCATAGTCCTTTTTAAGGCTCACATGATTCAGTCAGGCTCACCCAGGTAATCTCCCTTTCTTAGTCAGCTGTGCCATATAACATGACCTAATCAAAGGAGTGATTATCATATCATAGTCACAAGTCTCAGGGATTGTACAGGGTGTGTGTACCAGGGGAAGGAATCTTAGAGGCCACCATAGAATTCTATCTACTATGGATTTTAAGTCCCTTGAGGGCAGGGATTGTATAGAAAATGCTTCAGAACCCTGCACAGTGCCTTGACCATAGTAAGAACTCAACAAGTGTTGCGCTAAAGAAGTACATCACTGACCGTTCCATTTAAAATAGCCCCTCACAGCCCCATGGGGCCAGGTGCTGAGGGGAGCCTCTCTGCCCCCCACCCATCACTCGCTTTCCCCCTCCCTCGTTGGGGGGCCCACGTTGGGCACTGGCCCATTCACAAATACCTCGAGGGGGAGGGGGAGGGATGGGATTATAGCTGTTTTGTTTAACAGGAACTGGAAGAGGGATCATGTTCTGCCACGTGCCCTTCCCAGGAAGGGGGGACTGCGATTGCACTCCTGTACTGGCCACCGCCACTGTCAATCATCACACTCAGTTCACTTCCCTCGAGAGTTTGGATAAATTCAGGTCACAGCTGCGGGTACGCAGCCCTCAAGTGTCATAGTAAAGCAGTTCACCGATCTCTCCATTCAGAAACATGCAGTCATAATGTACAGTGATGCGAAACTGTTATTTCATGATCTTTTCATTAAATAAAATAGCCCTCACTTCTGCCACTCAATGCCCTTTAACCTACATTTTCTTCTTAGCACTTGCCACTACTTGACTTTATATATGTATTTGTTTATTTATATCTTATTTGTCCATCTTCTGCCCTCCTATCACTTGAGTGAAAGCCCCATTGAGGCATGGACATCTTTTATCTTATTCATTCACTACCGCATCCGCAGTGCTTAAAAGGAGTGCCTGGCACCTCGTAGCACCCATTAATAAAAGTTTGGTAAATGAATGAATGGCTGAACAATCTCAAGGCGTCCGTAGGTTAAAGAAGGTGCTATTTTGGGGCCATAGAGCTATATGAAGAAACGTTCCAAATTTCAGCTCAGGAATAACTTGCATGTGTTTGGAATACACCAAAACATACACATTCGTGGAATGCATATTATGCATATATATAATATATTTTATAACATAGCCGCAGGGTGCTACGTATTTTATCCTGTGCAATCAATAGAGCAGTCAGAGACAAAAATACTCAAGACCTAAATCAGATCATGTCCCTCCTCTGCTCAAAAGCCTCCAATGGCTCTCATCCCACTCTAGGAAAAAGTGAGAATCATCCTAATGGCCTATAAGACCCCACGTGATCTTCCCCTTCCGGATTGCCCTCTGCCTCATCTCCTCCCAGTTTCCCTCTGGAGTCTCCCCTCCAGCCTTCCTGGCTCTTGGAGGTTTCTCATACCAGGCTCACTCCCAGATCAGGGCATTTGCTCCTTCTACTGGGCCTGTTCATTCCCCCCAGGTGCTGGCATGATTTGTTCCCTCACCTCTTTCAGTCTTCACTCACATTCCACGTTCAAAGTGGAGCTTTCCGTGGTCACTCTATTTATTTATTTATTCATAACATCTTTATTGGAGTATAATTGCTTTAGAATGGTGTGTTAGTTTCTGCTTTATAACAAAGTGAATCAGCTATACATATACATATATCGCCATATCTCCTCCCTCTTGCGTCTCCCTCCCACCCTTCCTATCCCACCCCTCTAGGGGGTCACAACCATTTGTTTATTTTTGTTTTTATTTCCATTTCTCGAGGAGGTGGGTCAAAAAGGATCTTACTGTGATTTATGTCATAGAGTGTTCTGCCTATGTTTTCCTCTAAGA
Organism: Neophocaena asiaeorientalis asiaeorientalis; assembly: GCF_003031525.2. NCBI lineage: Eukaryota > Metazoa > Chordata > Mammalia > Artiodactyla > Phocoenidae > Neophocaena > Neophocaena asiaeorientalis. The sequence continues at coordinate 1,991,459 of NW_020174427.1, forward strand.
GTTCTATAGTGTCTGGCCTTACATTTAGGTCTTTAATCCATTTTGAGTTTATTCTTGTGTATGGTGTTAGGGAGCGTTCTAATTTCTTTCTTTTACATGTAGCTGTCCAGTTTTCCCAGCACCACTTATTGAAGAGGCTATCTTTTCTCCATTGTATATTCTTGCCTCCTTTATCAAAAATAAGGTGACCATATGTGCGTGGGTTTATCTCTGGGCTTTCTATCCTGTTCCATTGATCTATATTTCTGTTTTTGTGCCAGTACCAGACTGTCTTGATTACTGTAGCTTTGTAAAGGAAATGGTTTCAGTTTTTTGCCATTGAGAACTTCGTTGGCTGTGGGTTTGTCATATATGGCCTTTATTATGTTGAGGTAAGTTCCCTCTATGCCTACTTTCTGGAGGGTTTTTATCATAAATGGGTGTTGAATTTTGTCAAAAGCTTTTTCTGCATCTATTGAGATGATCATATGGTTTTTCTCCCTCAGTTTGTTAATATGGCATATCACATTGCTTGATTTGTGTATTTTGAAGAATCCTTGCGTTCCTGGGATAAACCCCACTTGATCATGGTGTATGATCCTTTTAATGTGCTGTTGGATTCTGTTTGCTAGTACTTTGTTGAGGATTTTTGCATCTATGTTCATCAGTGATATTGGCCTGTAGTTTTCTTTCTTTGTGACATCTTTGTCTGGTTTTGGTATCAGGGTGATGGTGGCCTCGTAGAATGGGTTTGGGAGTGTTCCTCCCTCTGCTATATTTTGGAAGAGTTTGAGAAGGATGGGCGTTAGCTCTTCTTGAAATATTTGATAGAATTCACCTGTGAAGCCATCGGGTCCTGGGCTTTTGTTTGTTGGAAAATTTTAAATCACATTCGCAATTTCAGTGCTTGTGATTGTTCTGTTTATATTTTCTATTTCTTCCTGATTCAGCCTTGGAAGGTTGTGCTTTTCTAAGAATTTGTCCATTTCTTCCAGGTTGTCCATTTTATTGGCATATAGTTGCTTGTAGTAATCTCTCATGATCCTTT
>NW_020174427.1:1993087-2089835 GCF_003031525.2 Neophocaena asiaeorientalis asiaeorientalis
CTGTTGGATTCTGTTTGCTAGTACTTTGTTGAGGATTTTTGCATCTATGTTCATCAGTGATATTGGCCTGTAGTTTTCTTTCTTTGTGACATCTTTGTCTGGTTTTGGTATCAGGGTGATGGTGGCCTCGTAGAATGGGTTTGGGAGTGTTCCTCCCTCTGCTATATTTTGGAAGAGTTTGAGAAGGATGGGCGTTAGCTCTTCTTGAAATATTTGATAGAATTCACCTGTGAAGCCATCGGGTCCTGGGCTTTTGTTTGTTGGAAAATTTTAAATCACATTCGCAATTTCAGTGCTTGTGATTGTTCTGTTTATATTTTCTATTTCTTCCTGATTCAGCCTTGGAAGGTTGTGCTTTTCTAAGAATTTGTCCATTTCTTCCAGGTTGTCCATTTTATTGGCATATAGTTGCTTGTAGTAATCTCTCATGATCCTTTATATTTCTGCAGTGTCCGTTGTTACTTCTCCTTTTTCATTTCTAATTCTATTGATTTGAGTCTTCTCCCTTTTTTTTCTTGATGAGTCTGGCTAATGGTTTATCAATTTTGGTTATCTTCTCAAAGAACCAGCTTTTAGTTTTATTGATCTTTGCTATCATTTCCTCCATTTATTTTTCATTTATTCCTGATCTGATCTTTATGATTTCTTTCCTTCTGCTAACTTTGGGTTTATTTTGTTCTTCTTTCTCTAATTGCTTTAGGTGTATGGTTAGGTTGTTTATTTGAGATGTTTCATGTTTCTTAATGTAGGATTGTATTGCTAAAATTGTATTACTTCCCTGTTAGAAGTGCTTTTCCTGCATCCCATAGGTACTTGTCATTTGTTTCTAGATATTCTTTGATTATTTCTTTGATTTCTTCAGTGATCTCTTGGTTATTTAGTAGTGTATTGTTTAGCTTACATGTGTTTGTATTTTTTACAGTTTTTTTTTTCCTGTAATTGATATCTAGTCTCATAGCACTGTCGTCGGAAAAGATACTTGATACAGTTTCAGTTTTCTTAAATTTACCACGGCTTGATTTGTGACCCAAGATATGATCTATCCTGGAGAATGTTCCATGAGCACTAGAAGAATGTGTATTATGTTGTTTTTGGATGGAATGTCCTATAAATATAAATTAAGTCCATCTTGTTTAATGTATCATTTAAAGCTTGTGTTTCCTTATTTATTTTCATTTTGGATGATCTGTCCATTGGTGAAAGTGGGGTGTTAAAGTCCCCTACTATGATTGTGTTACTGTCGATTTCCCCTTTTATGGCTGTTAGCATTTGCCTTATATATTGAGGTGCTCCTATGCTAGGTGCATAAATATTTACAATTGTTATATCTTCTTCTTGGGTTGATCCCTTGATCATCATGTAGAGTCCTTCTTTGTCTCTTGTAATAGTCTTTATTTTAAAGTCTATTTTGTCTGATGTGAGAATTGCTACTCCAGCTTTCTTTTGATTTCCATTTGGAATATCTTTTTCCGTCCCCTCACTTTCAGTCTGTATGTGTCCCTCAGTCTGAAGTGAGTCTCTTGTAGACAGCATATATACGGGTCTTGTTTTTGTATCCATTCAGCCAGTCTATGTCATTTGGTTGGAGCATTATTCCATTTACATTTAAGGTAGTTATCGATATGTATGTTCCTATTATCATTTTCTTAATTGTTTTGGATTTATTGGCCACTCTATTTAAAATCATAGCCATTGATTATCCCTCCTCACCTAGAACTCTCTGTCCCTCCTCTGTTTTAGTTTCCTCCTTAGTACCATGTACCACTTATATTTAATCCTGTAATTGATATCTAGTCTCATAGCACTGTCGTCGGAAAAGATACTTGATACAGTTTCAGTTTTCTTAAATTTACCACGGCTTGATTTGTGACCCAAGATATGATCTATCCTGGAGAATGTTCCATGAGCACTAGAAGAATGTGTATTATGTTGTTTTTGGATGGAATGTCCTATAAATATAAATTAAGTCCATCTTGTTTAATGTATCATTTAAAGCTTGTGTTTCCTTATTTATTTTCATTTTGGATGATCTGTCCATTGGTGAAAGTGGGGTGTTAAAGTCCCCTACTATGATTGTGTTACTGTCGATTTCCCCTTTTATGGCTGTTAGCATTTGCCTTATATATTGAGGTGCTCCTATGCTAGGTGCATAAATATTTACAATTGTTATATCTTCTTCTTGGGTTGATCCCTTGATCATCATGTAGAGTCCTTCTTTGTCTCTTGTAATAGTCTTTATTTTAAAGTCTATTTTGTCTGATGTGAGAATTGCTACTCCAGCTTTCTTTTGATTTCCATTTGGAATATCTTTTTCCGTCCCCTCACTTTCAGTCTGTATGTGTCCCTCAGTCTGAAGTGAGTCTCTTGTAGACAGCATATATACGGGTCTTGTTTTTGTATCCATTCAGCCAGTCTATGTCATTTGGTTGGAGCATTATTCCATTTACATTTAAGGTAGTTATCGATATGTATGTTCCTATTATCATTTTCTTAATTGTTTTGGATTTATTGGCCACTCTATTTAAAATCATAGCCATTGATTATCCCTCCTCACCTAGAACTCTCTGTCCCTCCTCTGTTTTAGTTTCCTCCTTAGTACCATGTACCACTTATATTTAATTTATTTGTTTCATTTATTGTGTGTCTTCTCCCACCAGAATGAGAGAGAAGCAGGGATCTTCTGTCCATTTTGTTCACTGCTCTATCCTCAGCACCTAGAACAAAGCCTGGCAAATAACAGGTCCTTAATAAATATTTGTTGTATCCTTGAGAGCTGACAAGGATACAGCAACAACTCAAATGAATTCTGATTCAATATTTACCCAGTTAATTTCAGACAATTCAAACTTCCAGGTTCTCAGTCCCTCATCCCAATGAAAAGTACAACCCCATCTCCCACCCTTTGAACAATTTATAAACCTCAGGATAAGAGGTTTTGATGTCTTCTTAGAAACCTGGTCTTATTCTTTTGAATAGCAAAGTGCTTAGCAACTCCTAGTAACATCTGAGCCTTGCATTGCCTTTGTATTTGGCAGGAAGAAGTAGGTTAATGTAACTGAGCTTTTTATCTGAGCCAGTGAAAGCACTTTGAGTCATTATTAGCAATGGATTGGACCTCCTTAGGAGAACTGTTGAACCAACACACAAAATATGGTGTCTTGGGAATTCAAAGGGAAGATCAACAAAGGCTCCAGGGGAAAGGGGAGTATAGGAAACTGTGTAGTTACTATGATGCCTGGGCCATCATCCTGAGGGTTTAGGTTTGGACTGTGGAGCTATATTTAAATCCAGTATTGGCAGCTGGTGATTGGCTCTCATCCTCTGCCCAGCTGCTATTTTCATTTCATTCACTTTACAATAATGCAACCTCACATTTCACACAATTGCAGCTTTTGAACCTCACTCCCAGCATGACTTTATTCTAATAAGCTAGCCACACACAGCAGTTTCTAATGGATTCTAAACAGTGGCTGGACAATGTCTGTAATTTGGGGTTTTCAATGCAGTGAAAGAACCCATAACAGTCCTCGGTCCTTCTGAGTCTCTCTTTGCAGTAGATTTGTCCAATAGAAACTCAGCACATAATCACCAGCCTCAGATACCTGGAAGACATACCCATTGGTGTTTTCTCAAGAACTAACCCACTCAGAGCTGCTCTGGTTAGCCTGGTTATTGATATCTTCCTCTGACATAAGGATGAGCCAGGATTTTCTTATTTGGTAACTAGTGGGTGCTATAAGAGATGAGGTCATTTGGACAGGCCAGGATGTATGTTGTTGTTTTGGGGTTTTTTTTGGCTTCCACAGAGGATTATTTGGAAGATTTACTGTGCATGAAACAATTTGAAATTCTTATGTAACAAACTCTTTGAAATCTGAAATTCCTCCTTGTAACAAACTATTGCTAAACATGAAGTAAATCTTCATCACCACTACTCTGCACCATTTTCTGAGCAACTTCTACAAGCACAGAGAATATATGACAGTAATATACTACTATGGGGAAAATCCCCTTGCCTAACAACCACCTTGGGTTCCCTAATTGAAGTGGACTATTTGTACTGGTAACACAAACTGCTGTGCCATTTAAATATCAACATTGGAAAACATTAAAGTGGGAACCTGTGGATTCTGATTCAGAAAAGTTTGTGCAACATCCAGCAGTCTTCCCTCCTGTGAAGCTGTAGAGAGACCTTTCTTTTCAGCTATTCAAAAGTCCATTGTGCAACTAGTAACCAGAACCTACTATTTAGTAAGAAGAGTAACCCCGAGATGCTTCTCATCATAGCCAAAATGGTGGCTACTTGCATGACGTGAAAATAGAGATACACCAACATGTCTGAATGCTGCTAACTATCCGCCCATTATTAGAGCCATTTCTTTGCTTTAAGACATTAGGTCTGCCTCTTCCTTATATGGGAGTAGAGGCACTGGAGTCATATTAAAGGTAAAATTCTGTCTTTTCATTACTTTTGCCTAGTGCCATCCCTGTTAGCACTATTGAGGAGCAGTGTTTTTGTTTTTGATGTTGTTTTTGTTTGCGGTACGCGGGCCTCTCACTGTTGTGGCCTCTCCCGCTGCGGAGCACAGGCTCCAGACGCGCAGGCTCAGCGGCCACGGCTCATGGGCCCAGCCGCTCTGCGGCATGTGGGATCTTCCCGGGCCGGGACACGAACCCGCGTCCCCTGCATCGGCAGGCGGACTCTCAACCACTGCGCCACCAGGGAAGCCCCAAGGAGCAGTGTTTTGTAGCAATGAGGATCGTGAGACTTAGAAGCACATGTCTCTTAATTCAATTCTAGTTCTTCCACTGATTAGTTGTATGATCTTGGACAAGTTACATCAGGTTCCTGAGCTTCAATTACCTGTAAAATTTGGATAAGAATACTTACTTCTAAAGTTATATAGATTATATGAGATAAATGTAAGTGCCTAACATAGTATATGGCTCATAATAAATGGACATTTATTATCATTGTTGTTGCTGCTGCTGTTGTTATTGTTGCTACTACAAATAATAACGGCCCAGCTCTGAGGGGGCCTTAACCCATCATGGCCATCACATCCAAAGTGAAGAGAAAATGTATTAAATATTAAGCCAGAAAAAAACATGATATATTCCCCACTATAAAGATAGGGTGTCATCTATTATTATCCATGATAAAACAGGGCATCACAGTAAATCTCTGGAATAAAGCATTTAGTATCCACTTTTCCAGGAAAAGAGGCCACTAAAAGGCATGACTCTTAAAATGACTCTTCTCCTTCTGTTAAAATGGATCATTTATCACTAATTTATCATAGGACAAAATTCATTACAGTTCATATGATATTGTAAAGGACCCATTTCAAGATTACCAACTAAATGCTCACTTGACTGAATGTTCTTTAAAATGGTCACATCCACTGGGTAATTCCTTTTCTTATGCAGTGAAGGCAAATTGGATGTTAGCTTTTCAAAATTTATGATTAGTTTCCTATTACTGCTGTAACAAATTACCACTTAGTGGCTTAAACGACATGAATTTATTACCTTACAATTTTGAAGGTCAGAGTAATTTTATATACATCAGTGTATACATGTCAATCCCAATCGCCCAATTCAGCACACCACCATCCCCACGCCACCGCGGTTTTCCCGCCTTGGTGTCCATACATTTATTCTCTACATCTGTGTCTCAACTTCTGCCCTGCAAACCAGTTCATCTGTACCATTTTTCTAGGTTCCACATACATGCATTAATATACGATATTTGTTTTTCTCTTTCTGACTTATGTCACTCTGTATGACAGTCTCTAGATCCATCCATGTCTCTACAAATGACCCAATTTCGTTCCTTTTTATGGCTGAGTAATATTCCATTGTATATATGTACCACAACTTCTTGATCCATTCTTCTGTCGATGGGCACTTAGGTTGCTTCCATGACCTGGCTATTGTAAATACTGCTGCAATGAACATTGGGGTGCATGTGTCTTTTTGAATTATGATTTTCTCTGAGTGTATGCCCAGTAGTGGGATTGCTGGATCATATGGTAATTCTATTTTTAGTTTTTTCAGGAACCTCCATACTGTTCTCCATAGTGGCTGTATCAGTTTACATTCCCACCAACAGTGCAAGAGGGTTCCCTTTTCTCCACACCCTCTCCAGCATTTGTTTGTAGATTTTCTGATGATGCCCATTCTGACTGGTGTGAGGTGATACCTCATTGTAGTTTTGATTTGCATTTCTCTAATAATTAGTGATGTTGAGCAGCTTTTCATTTTGAGTCCTAAGCTGGATGGTTTTTTGTCCTGGGTGAAAGAGAGAGAAAAAGGGAACAGAGAGGCAGATGATGCATTGTTTATAGTTGCATTTTATATAAATATAAGCACCTACTTATATGTCTAAAACATAAAAAACTATAGAGACAGAGAACAGATCACAGGTTGCCTGGGATAAGGAGGTGAGAGCAAGGATTGACTGCAGATACACAGAAGGGAACTTTTTGGGGTGATGCATGTATTCTAAAACTAGATTGTGATGAGCCTTGCATAACAGTATAAATTTACTGTTTATAAATTCATCAGACTGTCCACTCAAAAAGGCTGAATTTTTAAACTTCTATTTACAACAGCATCAGAAAGAATAAAATGCTTAGGAATGAAGTTAACCAAGAAGATGTAAGACTTGTGCTCTGAAAACTGCAAAATATTGCTCAAAGAAGTGAAAGAACCCCTAAATAAATGGAAAGACATGCTGTGTTCATGGGTTGGAGGACTTACATTGTTAAGATGTCAATACTTCCCAAATTGACAGAGTCCGTGCAATCCTGATCAAAATGTCAGTGGCTTTTTTTTTTTTTGCAGAAATTGAAAAGCCAATCCTCAAATTCATATGGAAGTGCAAAGGATCTCAAATAGCCAAAACAATATTGAAAAAGAATGAAGGTAGGGTACTCACACTTCTTGATTTCAAAACTCACTACAAGGCTACAATTTCCAAAGCAATGCAGTACTAGCATAAGGATAGACACATAGACCAGTGGCATAAAATTGAGAGTCCAAAAATAAATATGCATCTATGGCCAAGTGGTTTTCAACAAGAATGTGAAGACCATTCAGTGGGAGAAAAATAGGCTCCAACAAATGGATATCCATGTGTGAAAGAGTAGAGCTGGACTCCCATCTCACACCATATAAAAAAATTAACTCAGAATAGATGAATGGCCTAAATGGAAGATCTAAAACTATAAAACTCTTCAAATAAAACATAGGAGTAAATCTCCATTATCTCAGATTTGGCAATGGATTCTTTTATTTTTTTTATTGGAGTATAGTTGCTTTACAATGTTATGTTAGTTTCTGCTGTACAGCAAAGTGAATCAGCCACACATATACATATATCCCCTCCTCCTTGGATTTCCTTCCCATTTAGATCACCACAGAGCATCAAGTAGAGTTCCCTGTGCTATTCAGTTGGTTCTCAGGCAGTAGGTTCTTAGATATCACATCAAATGCACAAACAACAAAAGAAAAAATAGATAAATTGGACTTCATCAGAATTAAAGACGTTTATGCATAAAAGGACATTATCAAGAAATTTAAAAGAAAACATACAGAACTGAAGAAAATTTTTACAAGTCATGTATCTGGTAGATGTCTAGTATCTAGAATATAGAATGAACTCTTACTACCCAACAATAAAACAGCCAATTAAAAAATGGGCAAAGGATTTGAATAGATATTTCTCCAAAGAAGCTATATAAGTGGCTAATAAGCACATGAAAATATGTTCGGCATCACCAGCCATTAAGGAAATGCAAATCAAAACCACAATGAGATACTATTTCACACTCACTAGGATGGCAATGAGAACAACAGCAACAGAAACTAACAAGCATGGGTGAGGATGTGGAGAAATTGGGACCCTTGTACATTGCTGGTAAGAATGTAAAATGGTACAGCTTCTGCGGAAAACAGTTTGATGGTTTCTCAAAAGCTAAACACAGAATTGCCATAAGACCCAGCAATTTCACTTCTAGGCATATACCGTAAAGAATCGAAAGGCGGGAGTCAAACAGACACTTCTATGCCAATGTTCATTGCAGCATTATTCACAATAGTCAAAAGATGTAAAGAACCCAAATGTCCATCAACAGATGAATGGATAAGCAAAATATGGTATATACATACAATGGAATATTATTCAGCCATAAAAAGAAATGAATCCTGATACATGATCCAACATGTATCATAAATGGATGAACCTTGAAAACATTATGCTCAGTGAAATAAGCCAGAAGCTTATATTATAGGATTCCACTTATATGAAATACTTAGACTAGGCAAATTCATGGAGGCAGAAAGTAGAATGGTGGCTGCCTGGGAAATGGGAAGTTATTGTTTAATGATTACAGAGTTTCTGCTTGGAGTGATGAAAAGTTTTTGGAATAGATGGCGGTGATGATTGGACAACACTGTCAATATAATTAATGCTACTGCATGCTTTAAAATGGTTAAAATGGCAAATTTTATGTTATATATATTTTACCACAATAAAAAAATAGAAAATAAAATAAATAAATAGAAAATAAATTTTAAAATAAATAGAAAATAAATAAAAGAATAAATAGGTCACCCTGGTAAAATTAATTTTTAAATTCTGATTTCAAAAAATAAAAATAATGCATTCTGTGTACAAAGACCACATCTGTTTCTTATCACCCTTGAGCAAACCCAGTCCTGTTTCATATGGAATTTGACATCCATGAGCACTCATTAAATGTTGACTAACCCTTAAAAATGGGATGATAGAAAAACCAGTTATGAGAGGGATAGCTATAATCTATAAAATCATATTAAGATTTATCAGGTAGTATTCATGGAGAGCAATCTTTCAAGCAGTGAAATATGTTTGCTGAGTGAGGGAAGAGATTTCTCTCTATTGAAACAGTTGCTGGTCTGGTATGCTGCCAAATGTCCAGAAATGATGTAACGTGGAAGATGTTGGAATTTTCCACAGACATGAATGACAAAAATTATAAATAAAGGGCACCAATTAAAGCATCTTCCCTACTTGTTAAAGCAAAATATGCCCTAAAACACTGCCAAGGATTTTCAGATGTCAGTCAACAAATGACACAATCACCAGGACTCTGCTGGAATTTATTTTTCACTCGCATTCTTGCCAACCCAAGCTTTTTAAACTTTGCATCTGCCATATTGGCTGGAGAGGACTGTTCCCATGCTGGTGATGGAATTTAGTGTGAGTCTCAAAGCGATCGGTCTATGGCTTTCCTCACATCAGCCACACTTGAAGTACTCCTGACCCAAGGGGTCATCTGCTCTAGTGTGAGGGGCCACCGATAGGAAAAGTCTTATTTCTTTCTTGTCACGTACTGCTTTCCATGTTACAATATGCCTCCTATTTTTTAAAAAATTGGAGTATAGTTGATTTACAATGTTGTTTTACTTTCTGCTATACAGCAAAGTGACTCAGTTATACACGTATGTACATTCTTTTTTATATTCTTTTCTATTATGGTTCATCCCAGGACATTGAATGTAGTTCCCTGTGCTATATAGTAGGACCTTGTTGTTTATCCCTTCTGTATGTAATAGTTTGCATCTGCTAACCCCGAACTCCCAGTCCATCCCTTCCCAACCCCCCTCCCCCTTGGCAACCACAAGTCTGTTCTCAATGTCTGTGAGTCTGTTTCTGTTTCACAGATAGGTTCATTTGGGCCACATTTTAGATTCCACATATAAGTGATATCATATGGTATTTGTCTTTCTCTTTTTGACTTACTTCACTTAGTGTGATAATCTCTACATCCATCCATGTTGCTGCAAATGGCATTATTTCATTCTTTTTTATGGCTGAGTATTCCATTGTATATAAACACCACATCTTCTTTATCCATTCATCTGTTGATGGACATTTAGGTTGTTTCCATGTCTTGACTATTGTGAAGAGTGCTGCTATGAACACAGGGGTGTATGTATCTTTTCGAATTATAGTTTTGTCTGGATATATGCCCAGGAGTGGGATTGCTGGATCATATGGCAACTCTACTGTTAGTTTTTTGAGGAATCTCCATACTGTTCTCCATAGTGGCTGCACCAGTTTACATTCCCACCAAGAGTGTAAGAGGGTTTCCTTTTCTCCACACCCTCGCCAGCATTTATTATTGGTAGACTTTTAAATGATGGCCATTCTGACTGGTATGAGGTGGTACTTCATTGTAGTTTTGATTTGCATTTCTCTAATAGTTAGTGATGTTGAGCGTCTTTTCATGTGCCTATTGGCCATCTGTATATCTTCTTTGGAGGTGTCTTTAGGTCTTCTGCCCATTTTCCAATTGGGTTGGCAGCAAATACTGCCTTAGAGAAGTCCTGCATCCTCTGGCTCTATCACCCCCACATGCTCAGTCATTGGCTGAAGGAGCCCAGGGGACCTTGCACAGCTGTGGGCTGTCAGCCACCCACACTCCCCACCATGTGTTCTCCCAAAGGGAGACCTGACCAGTGCATCTCCATGGCTGCCACACTGGCTGTCAGACACAGGTCCGTCCCTGGCCTTTCCCTCCCAGAAGATGCCCACCTCTTTCTTGCCTTCCCTTGGCACCCTGTAAGAGCTCATGAGAAACAGAAAACCAGAGTTGACCACAAGTTACAGGCTAAACCAGGGGAGAAATGCCAACCTACTAAAACAAGGAGTTACTGTAAATAGACATTCCTTTTGGTGGGATGGAAATGTCCTACAATCGGATTGTGGCGATGGTTGTACAACTCTGTAAATTTACTAAAAATCATTGAACTGCACACTTAAAGCAAGTGAATATTATGGTACATAACTTATACTTCAATAAAACTGTTTAAAAATGCAAAATAAATTAATAAAGGCCTATGAGTTAGTCCTGAATAAAACATCGTTAGGAATGTACAGAGGAAACACTGAAAGGAACAATAACAAACTTTGTTGACGGCTGTTTTGGGTGATGGAAAATATATATTTAAAAATTTTTTTTCTTTACCCTTTCTGTTTTTTTCTAAATTTTCTACACTGAGCAAATATTTGAAAGGTATATTATCATTTAAATATTTTCACCTATCATATATCTGGGCAGAAAATAAAACCTAAACATGTTTTTATTCAAATAACTGGGGGGTCAGAATAATCATTGGAGATTTGTTAACTGAAAGACTTTCAAAATGAAGTTAAACTGACTCGGTTGCATGTATGCATAGCAGACTTACAATTCTGGTTATGACAGAGTAGCTTGGATCCTAATAACCATGCCAACAAGAAAAAATATAAAAGCTGGATAAAATGCAAACCAGTAATAACAACAACCAAAATGGATAAATAAGCAAACAAACAACAGGCTTTTTAAGGTATCAGAAGCCAACCAAAGCAGGCAGGCATTCAGGGGCCAAGATCCTGCATACGTGATACCAACATTCAACACTGTTTTTTCCACTGAAAACATATGCTGATTCGTAAACTGTGTATACGCAGGACAATAGGCAAAACCGCCAAGCAGAAAGTAGCTATTGCGAGGCTATAAGGGTAAACAAAGGATTGGCAGGCTTACAGCACTGGGGAGACAAAAACTGCAGTACAAGACCTGCCAGAGAGGAGGAGCCATGGTTAATACTCCAGTTTTCAGTTGAGAATCTTAAGGACTATGCCCCAGGGTAGGGTTTCTTAACCTTGGCACTATTGACTTGTTGGGCTCTCTTTGTGGGGACTGAGGGCTGGGGGAAGGGGAGCTGTCTTGAGCATTTTAGGATGTGTACTGCATACTGTCCTCTTCCTGCTAGCTGTCAGTAGCACCCATCCCCAACTTGTGACAATCAAAAATGTCTCCAGATATTGCCAAATGTCCCCCAGGGCCCCAGATCATCTCTAGTTGAGAACTACTGCCCTAGGGTTAAGGAAAACCAGAACTCGTGAACACCATCTGTGCCATCACTGCCACCCAGAAGACCATGTACGTCCCCTCTGGGCAGCTGTGGTGTGATGGCTGTGGGGCTGCCCTGCTCCTACTGGCACTGCCGAGGCTGTGGGCAAGGTCATCCAGGGGCTGAATGGGAAGTTCACAGGATGGTCTTCCATGTCTCCACCCCCAACATGTTGGTCACGGATCAAACCTGCCATCTAGGGAAAGCAGCCCAAAATGACATCAAGAAGGTGGTGAAGCAAGCATCAGAGGTCCCCCTAAAGAGCACCCTGGGTTACACTGAGGACCAGGTTGGCCCCTGCAACTTTAACAGTGACACCCACTCTCCCACCTTCAGTGCCGGGGTTGGCATTGCCCTCAATGACTGCTTTGTCAAGCTCATTTCCTGGTATGACAATGAATTTGGCTACAGCAACAGAGTGGTACGACTTATAGTCCATGGGGCCTCTGAGGAGTAAGAGCCCCCTGGACCACCAGCCCCAGTGAGATCATGAGAGCAAGAGAGAGGCCCTCAGCTGTTGAGGGTTCCTTGCCCCACCTGAACACACTGAGAATCTCCCATCCTAAACACAGTTTCCATCCCAGACCCCTGAAGACACGGAGGGGCTGAGGAGCCCTACCTTGTCATGTGTCATCCATGCAGTACACTGTACCCAGCCCCCCTCCCCCAAATTAGAGATGGATAGATGCACAGTTAATTGTTAAACAAGTATGCTCAAATGTTAACAGTAGAATCTAGGGGACAGGTATATAGAGATTAACTGTAAAGTCTTTCAATTTGCCTACACTGTTGAAAATTTTTCACAATCAAATGTCGGGAGGGGGCTTACTAAAAGACTGAGACTCATAATGGGATACAGGTAGCAAGTTAGCAGGAATCATGTTACCACAGTGTTAAAGCAATCTGCAAAGTAATGTGAGAGTTAACTACGCACATGGACTAAGTCGTCTGTTTATATATTGCCCTCATCTAAAGACTTAACTGAGTGCTTATCCAACATGACCTTTGCTTTAATTTCCGACAGGAAATGATTAGAGTGTGCCAACCAAAAAACAGCAATCAGTTGCTACTGAGTACAGGTTACATTCTGGGCAGTGAAGACAAAAAAGAGCTTGTACTGCAATTTTTTTCCCCCAAGCCCAGGATAGTGGTCACAGGGAAAAGATTTGGATTATAATTAGAAAGTATTCAATCATCTTAGATTGCAAGTGCTTTCTGTGGTCACTCAATCATTTAATTAATTGGACAACTATTTATTGGAAGTCCACGATGGGTTGGCACTGCTCAAGGTGCTGAGGATTTTTTTAAAGCAGTGAATAAAAGAGTAAAATAATACTAGCCCTTATGGAGCTTAGATTCCAGTGAAGAGACAAAGACCAAACAAATAAATAAAATATATATTACCTGGTAGTAAGCATGATGGAGAAAAATAAAGATGGGACGGGTTAGTGGGTGCTGGGGTAGAGATGGACTGGGGTGCAATTCCAAGGATGGTTAAGAAAGGGCATTTCCAGAAGGGAGTTTTTGATCAAAGGCCTGAAGGAGGTCAGGTAGTGAGCCAGGAGGGAATCTGAGAGAGGAAAATTCCAGGCAGAGGTGTCAACCCATTGTAAAGGCCCTACAGGGAGGACATGCCCAGTGGGTCAGGGAACAGTCAGGAAGCCAGGAGGCTGGGGTGGAGTGACTGAGAGGAAAGTGAAAGGAGATGAGGACAGAGAAGTGGGAATGCAGGCTGGGGAGACAATGCCAGTCCTTTGAAGACCTCTGGAAGATTCTCAGCAGAAGAGTGACGTGATCTGTCTGACATTAAACATTTGTTGACTACCGGTGCTGTTCTAAAAGGTTTGGACCTTACGGGCATGGGAAACCATCGGACTGTATAAGCATAGAGCTTGGTCATTAGTATAAGGTTAATCTGGGCAGTGAGGTTTCATTTAGGTTTTCCTTTTCTTTTTCTTAAAATAATGTTTTATTTTTAACTGTGTTAAAAACACGTAACATAAATTTTACCGTCTTCATCATTTTTAAGTGTGCAACTCAGCAGTGTTAGGCCTAGTCACACTGTTGTTCAACAGATCTCCACAACTTTTTCATTCTGCAAAACTAAAACTTTGTACCCAGTAAACAACAACTCCCCATCACTCCTTCCTTCCAGTCCTCGTCAACCACCATTCTACTCTCTGCCTCTGTGAATTTGACTGCTCTAGGTACAGTCAAATTCAAGTGGAATCATACAGTATTTGTCTTTTTTCTTATTATTATTCTTAAGCCAGTGAAACTGGCTTATTTCACTTAGCATAATGTCATCAAGGTTCATCAATGTTATAACATGTGACAGGATTTCCTTCCTTTTTAAGGCTGAATAATATTCCATTGTATGTATCTAGCATATATTTTGTTTATCCATTCATCCATCGATGGACACTGGGTTGCTTCTACCTCTTGGCTATTTTGAATAATGCTGCTGTGAACATAGGTGTGCAAACATCTCTTTGAGTTCCTGTTTTCAGTTCTTAGCATATATGCCCAGAAGTGGGATTGCTGGATCATATGGTATTCTATTTTAAAATATTTGAGGAATCATTATACTATTTCCATAGGACTGGCATCATTTTACATTCCCACCCACAATGCACAGTGGTTGCAGATTCTCCACATCCTCTCCAACACTTGGTATTTTCTGGGTTTTTTGATAGTAGCCATCCTAATGGGTCTGAGATTTTCTTCTTTGTGGTTTTTTTTTTTTTTTTTTTTTTTTTTTTTTTTTTTTTTAGGCCCGAACCCGTGTCCCCTGCATTGGCAGGCAGACTCTCAACCACTGCGCCACCAGGGAAGCCCCTTTGTGGTTTTTTTAAATTTTAAATATTTATTTATTTGGCTGCATCGATTCTTAGTTGCAGCATATGGGAACCTTAGTTGCAGCACATGGGAACCTTAGTTGCAGCACACGGGATCCTTAGTTGCAGCACACGGGATCCTTGTTGCGGCATGTGGGATCCTTCATTGCGGTGTGCGGACTCTTCATTGCAGCTCATGGACTTCTCTTTAGTTGTGGTGCATGGGCTCAGTAGTTGCCCCATGGACTGTGGGATCCTACTTCCCTGACCAGGGATCAAACCTGTGTCCCCTGCATTGGAAGATGGATTCTTAACCACTGGACTACCAGGGAAGTCCCTCGTCTTTGTTTCTAATTAAAGTAATATTTTCCGATTCTCTTCACCACTTCTCATTTTATCTCTTACACCAAGCAAACTTCCACTAACCTCTCTATTTCTACTTTTCTGGAACCAGTCGTAACACACGGGAGTCAAGCTGGAAAAATGAGGAGTGGCTGCAGTCCTTCCTTTCCCCCACATCACTGCATTCCCTTTTGCTTGCTGGTTCATGTCAGGGGAATTAAGCATAAACTTTGCTTCTTTGTTAGCTTCTGTGAACAAAATGCCATTTTTAGCAGTGTATTTTAGCCAGATTTAACCACAGAACACTTCAGAAATCTGGGAGAGAAGGCATTTGATTTATGGTTCCCTTAAAGCAAAAGTGGAGTCTACTGCTCTCTGGGCACGATGATAGTCACCTGACCTGGATATGTTTTGGCCTCCGTCATGATCCATACTTAAACTGCATCCCAGTTTTATTGTTTGACTGTTAAGATTTGTGTCTCCAGTTGATTAGATAAGGAATTCTAAGCAAGGGTGGAGGAGGAAGATGATAACATTACAGACTTTTCTCTTTCAGTTCCTGCTCTCTGGAGCTTGCCTTCACGCTCTGAATTTCCCTTAAGGAGAGCCACTTAGTAACCATGTCCTTGGCTGGTGTTGACTCTTGTTTGAAAGTTTTCTGCTTTGAATAGAAAGTCTTTGATTTTGTTCCTTCTGCCCTTAAAATAAAAATGCTGTAGTTAAGTGCCCTGGGTCAAATTCTGCCCTTAGTTACTATTTCTATGGCATTTGTATTGTACACATAAGCAAACCCTGAAGTTGATTCCATTACAAAGTTTTAATAACAACTTACGTCTGTGGATCATTTTATATTGTAGAAAATGATTGCATGTACATTTGTTCATCTGATACACACACACACACACACACACAACTATGCAGTAGGTAAGGCAGAAATATTTAGTCCTATTTGACAGGCAAAGTAACTGAGATTCAGAGAGGTTAAGTGGCTGATTCAAGGCTACACAGGCATGGATGGGGCTCAAACCCAGACCTCCCAATTCTTAAAACTGTGCTAGGGAGGGTTTTGGTTTGCTCTGGTTTCTGATGATTATGGAATTACAAATACATATACAAAGATAGCTTATTATATTATTCCCTTACAGTGCTTCCAAAAGAGGTGAAAAGCGAGGAAGAAAACATAATTGAGTGAAAGTAACCAAAGTTGTGAAATGCAGGACACAGGTAAGAATCTTGCCGGAACTGTTTGGAAGGAATATGATAGATTGCACACCACTAAGGAGCAATGACTGAGGCTTATTTATTTTTGCATTTTGGATAATCCCCAACAAAGCATCTTGCACCCACTGAGTACCGAATGTATAAAGGAATGAATGAGTACAATTACCTAAAGTCCTGGAGGAAGCTTGCCAAGGAATTGAGGTGGCTGGGAGAACTTATTGGAAGTTTAATGAAAAAAAAAGTTTAATAAAGAGTTTAATGAAAATTTCATTAAGTTCTTCAGGACAAAAAGGCCCAACTAGCTAACTGGAGCTTCTGCTTCTGTGCAGCCAGAGAACAGGAAGAGGGGAAGAAATAGATAAAAAGCTGGCCTTGATTTGCTGTGACTTTCATTCCATCCACCTGAGAATTGTATGGTTGATAATAGATGCAAAATAGAGCGAACAACTTGTGCTGAGAATTTCCTTTTTTTTTTTTTTTTTGAGAATTTCCAGTTTTTTAAAACCTGTCGTCATTTTGCTGTATATAGTGACGTTAATGACCCACCAATTGATCTGAATGTCTGGGGTCAATTGGGGCAGCGCCTGGCCCACAGCAGGTGCTCAGTAAATGTTACTGGCAGAATGAATGAAGGTCAGGTGTTAACCAGACAAAAGCAGCCTGGCAAGCAGGGAGGCCCTGGAGAAGGACCGTCCTAAGCACTCTCTACCCTAATTGCCGCTAAAGAGTGGGACTTCCAGGTTGGAGGAACAGCACCCCTTTGTCACTCTCTCCTTCAGACTCAGGAAGGGGAAAACCCCACAAATTACAAGAAACTCTTTTGGCGAGAGCTGCTTAGGAGGTTGTATGCTGGTCGCATCACCAGTGACATCCACTGGTGCTTCTGAGGTCAACTTTTCCAAATATCTATAGAGGGTTATGATGAGTTATTTCACAATTTGATAAGGTAAACTGGAAAATTCTAAATGGATTCATAATTTAAATGTTTAAAGGAAAGCTGTAAAAATTATTAGGTGCAATAAAGGATAGGCATACATACTTCAGTAAATTGAAGAATTCTTTTGTATATTTTGCACCTAAACTTACTGGTTTCCTAATTGTTTTTTTCATATTTCCAATTTTGTTTAAAGTCAGGTTACCTATATTTTGTAAATGTCGATTAGGTTCAGTTGATTGACGGAGCTGCTCAGTTCAGCTATGTCCTTACTGATTTTCTGCCTGCTGGGTCTAACTACTGATGGGAGGGTGTTGGTGCCTCCAGCTATAATAGTGGACTTGTCTATGTCTCTCGGCAGTTTTTGCCTCATGTATTTTGATCCTCTGTTGTCAGGCACATATACAGTAAGGACTGTTATGCCTTCTTAAAGAAGTGACCCCCCTTATCCTTATGTAATACCTCTCTTTATCCATGATAATTTCCCTTATTCTGTAGTCTGAAATTCATATGCTACCCCAGCTTTCTTTTGGTGAGTGTTGGCATGGGTCTGTCTTTCTCCAACCCTTTACTTTTCACCTGTCTCTGCGTTTATACTTAAAGTGGGTTTCTTGGATCTTATTTTTTTAATTCACTCTGACAGTCTGTATCTTTTAATTGGTGTTATTTAGACCATTCATGTATAAAGTGATTATTGATATAGTTGGATTAATATCTACCATGTTTGTCACTGTTTTCTGTTTGTTGCACTTGTTCTTTTAAAAAATCTTATCCTATTTTTCTGCCTTCTGTAGTTTTATTTTGTTTGTTTTGTTTTGTGTTTTTGCAGTACGCGGGCCTCTCACTGCTGTGGCCTCTCCCGTTGCGGAGCACAGGCTCCGGACACGCAGGCTCAGTGACCACAGCTCACGGGCCCAGCCGCTCCGTGGCATGTGGGATCCTCCCGGACCTGGGCACGAACCCGTGTCCCCTGCATCGGCAAGCAGACTCTTAACCACTGAGCCACCAGGGAAGCCCTCCCCTATATTTAGAAAGACGTCTACTGATCTATTTTCCCCTTCCTTCTGGTAGAGTGTTGAGAACACTAAAGCAGAAAGTTACCAAGGATGGGAGACAAGTGATGGAATTCAAGCTGCATCATTCTTAGTTCCTAACCCTTTATGCTATAAACTGTGTGCTTGTCAGATACACTCCTCCTTCCTCTTGACTGGGTTATGATAGAAGAAAATACTACCAGGAAAAGAGATTTGAACAAGCTCTTCTACTCTGCCAAGGGTTTCATTTAAGCATGCACAAACAAGTCGCATAAATCAAAGGGCTTCAAAGTCTAGAGGAGGGAGGTGTAGTTGCCTTGTTGAAAGAAAGCCATTCATGGAATATATGTGAGTGGAGACAAGGGAGGGAGAGTCACTTGGCTAGATCTCAAGATCTGACCAAACCCACTTCAGATGGTGAAGTTCCACTGTTTTCAGACAGAAAAAGTTAAACTCAGCAATTACCCTGATGGCCAAGTCAGCCTTGAGCCCAGGACATGGAGCTTGAAGGGGGAAAAACGGGAGAAGAATCTGGAGGGTTTTATCTTTGGAATTCTCACACTTTTCTGTTATCCAGGCTGCCTTTTTCTACTTCTTGTGACACAACCCTCTCTTCTGTCTCCCTGAAATATTCAGTACCCAGTTTTTGAAAGTCTAACTCTCAGCTAGTGGTCAGCCACAGTAATCTTGACCTTCTTGCTTGCATCTTAGAACATGCAAAGGTATGACCTTCCCAAGGAGTATGCAAATTTTGACAAGGGGTACCTTAGCATGAAGAAACTTCTAAGATAGTAACCCAGGATATAGAGAGTATATTTTTCAGTCAAAGGATCCTACCTGTACCTCTCATACAATACCCCCTAAATGGTTGTGTGTCCTCTCTTTTCATAAAAATTATTTACCCTGAATCCCTTTTATTAGTGGGCAGAGGAAAAGTTTAATAATCTCTTTAGAAAAAAACATCATTTTAGGAACACAAGAAAAGTGCCAAAGGAGTGCATCTCTATAAGAGAAAACACTGGAATACAGCCCATTAGTATCATACTTCTCCTTGAAAGGACAGCCAAATGCCATTATTCAGAGCATAAAATTTTCATTTTGAAACTGATGGAGAAGTTTTTCAGAGAAAAGAGAAACTTGTGAAAAAACGATTTAAAATCCAATGTAGAGTAACTTCCTAGTTTTTACCTTTTTCCCTTATTTCATTTTTCAAAGCACTACTTTTCTACATTTTGGGGAAAATATTAGAATCCAGATTACTTTTCTCTATCATGACTTTATTCTTGTCCACCTCCAATATGACTCTGAAGTGGAACTTCTGAATGTCATTCCTGGACAAAAGCTCATATTGTAAATGAAAAAAGAAATCTTTATTTTTAACAAGGGAAAAAATTCCAGGAATTTTTCATCATTGAGTGGGGAAGAACACCACACATCTACAAGCCAAAACCTGTAATAATGCATTTAATCCTAGGCAATTCTTTTCTAGAAAGATAGATAGAAAACAGAGGGTAATTCAAAGAGGTGTAATGTCTGACACTATTTCAGTGATCGAGTTAAAGGAAAATATTAAAAGACATTTTGGACACCATAGACTTATTTTTAGTTATTTAGTTGCTTTTTAGTTAGTTGTTATAATGGCATTGTGGTTAAATTTTAAAATGTCCATAAATTCTGAGATGTATCCTAAAGTATATAGGGGTGAAAGGACATGATATTTGGAATTTGCTTTAACACACTTCAGAAGAAAGAGAGAAAGCGCAAAAGAAAGGAAGAAAAAGAATAGATAAATCAAACATGAAAATATTGTGATTTTGAATCTGCATGATGGGTATGTGGGGTGTGCTCATTTCCTGAGGCTGCCTCAAAAAATTAAACTTGGGCGCTTAAAACAACAGAAACTTATTCTGTTACCATTCTGGAGGCTGGAAGTCTGAAATCCAGGTGTCAGCAGGACCACATTCCTTCTGGAGCCTCTAGGGGAGAATCCTTCCTCGCCTCTTCCAGCTTCTGGTGGCTCCAGGCATTCCTTGGCTTATGGCTGCATCACTCCAATCTCTGTTTCCATGGTCACATGGCCTCTTTCCTGTGTCTATGTGTTCTCTTCTGTTTCTTATGAGAATACTTGTCATTTGATATAGGGCCTCCTGGATAATCCAGGATGATCTCTTCTCAAGATCCTTAATTACATCTGCAAAGACCCTTTTTCCAAATAAGGTTGCGTTCATAGATTCCCAGGGTTAGAACATAGACATACCTTTGGGGAAGTGGGGGCACCCCAAATGGAGTCAGGCAGTCATATTTTCCACCGGCCTCTCCTGGACATGGCTGGTAGGACCAGGAAGGGGTGCCTGACCCAAAGAGGTATGGGCTGTTCCTGGGCTGGCCATGACTTTTAGCCTGAACATGGCCAGGCAGCTGCTCTCTGCCAGCAATTTGAACTAAAAAGCAGCAAGAAAAGGAGTTGGCAGCTGGAAGGACAGAAGTCAAAAAATGCAGAGACAGATACCCAAGGTAGCTTTGTGGCCATGAGGCCAAGCCAAAGATAAGAAGGACCGAGTGTCCCCTGAAAGACTACAGGAGGCTCAGGTCCCTGGACCAACCCCCATTCCTGGCTCCTTTTCAGGTTTAGGGACAGTGCCTATGAATTGCTATAATAGCTCCCATTTTTCTCAAGGTAATTTTACTTTCTTGCATCCAAACTATCTAACCCAGAATAATATAATCTTCCCTCAACCTCATAGTATGCTGGATTGTGCTTTCTTTTTCCAGCCTAAATTCCTGGCCGATTTCAGTAACATACAGTCTATGTTCACTGGAGAGCATTTGAGACACATTGACTTATACCAGAAACAGGAGGTGTGCATGGCAGCCCACCCTTCTGGGAAATTACTGAGCTTCTCATACTCTACAGAACACCTAACCTCAAATCCTAATGCCTGGAGATCAAGACTGGCAGTGGCAAGCTGTCCAGGGCACCGGTCTGGTAGGTGTGGAGGAGAAGGAACACCTCCACTGCCTGCAGCCCCACTTCCTCATATCTTTTGCCATCTTTTCCTTGTTTCCAGCCAGAACTTGCTGTCACTCCCTAGCCCACCTTTTAGATCTTCTCTGATGCTCTTCTCCCTGCTAAACGTGCACGTGACACGTTTCGCGTTCTCTCCTCTTCAATGTTGTATCAACATTGAAATTACTGATAATTCCTTAATTCTTGGTTTTCAAACTGGAGGGAGAGGGAGAACAAACAAGGGAAAAGAAAGAGAAATAGTCTCTCTGTTATGAGGCTGCAGAGGCAGGGGTTGATTGCTATTTGAAAGGCATATTAAATTTTTTTTTAAGTGACATGTCACTTTTTTTTAATATAAATTTTAATTTTATTTATTTATTTTTGGCTGCACTGGGTCTTCGTTGCCGTGTGCAGGCTTTCTCTAGTTGCAACAAGCGGGGGCTACTCTTCGTTGCGGTGCATGGGTTTTTCTTGTTGCAGATCATGGGCTCTAGGCATGCGGGCTTCAGTAGTTGTAGCACACAGCCTCAGTAGTTGTGGCGCATGGGCTCTAGAGCACGGGCTCAGTAGTTGTGGCGCAGGGGCTTAGTTGCTCTGCGGCACGTGGGATCTTCCCGGACCAGGGCTCAAAGCCGTGCCCCCTGCATTGGCAGGTGGATTCTTAACCACTGCACCACCAGGGAAGCCTGGCATATTAAATATTATAACAAACATTTATACTGGAAAAAATTTTAAGTAATTCAAAGTCCCGGTGGTGAAGTTCAATTAATCTTGGTTGGTGGCAAAGCACTGAGTACGATAAACCCCAGGAGTCTATGTGAGAATCTCAGCTAGTACAGGATGGAGACGGTGAGAAATGGAAGTGGAGTTTTATCTAAGAGAGCAGAGGCTTGAAACGATCGAGAAACCCTACCTTAACCTAAGTGGTATAACTTAGATGTCGCAATGTCAAGTTTCAGTACAGTCCCAGGTCTTTCTGGCCTCTCCAAACACCCTCACATGGTGGACGCTTACTTCAGTTGCTTCTGTGTGATGCTTTCTCTACACTTTCTTCTCCTCTTATCAATTCTCTGAATCCTGACCCTTATTTTCCCGTATGGATGCCTCTCTCTTTGGCTGATATTGGGGAGCAAAATTAGGGCATCTGCACGATCTTTCTTCTATGTTAATGACATTGATTAGTCTAAGAATGAAATATTTGTCCAAAATTGCTTGCGAAGGTTAATAACAAGCTGGTTGTGACACACCCAAAGAGGCAGTAAAAACCCAGCGTCTAGAGAGAACAGATACTTTCAGCTGTCAAAGAAACAAGAACTGCGTCTCTCACCCACTGAACGATGGAGTTGTCCTCTAAGTTATAACATTTAGTGACTGGAAATGTCAGAACTCAACAAATGATGATTCTCTTGTTTTCTTTTTTCACATATGAATGCTAAAATCTAATTTATTTTCTTTCACGGTGAAAAGTTCCTCAACTTAGTCAAAATCAGGCTCCAAATGCGTGCACATTCATCTTTTTGCCGTAAAAGCCAAAGATGTACCTCAATTTATTTTTTAAAAAATTCGTTTTATCTTCTGAAAATATCTTCTTTTTTTTAAATAAAAAAAATTTTTTTTTATTGAGGTACAGTTGATTTAAAATGTTGTGTTAGTTTCTGGTGTACAGCGAAGCGATTCAGTCATACATACGTATATATCTATTTTTTTTCAAATTCTTTTCCCTTATAGGTTATTACAAAATATTGAATAGAGTTCCCTGGGCTATACAGTAGGCCCTTGTTGGTTCTCTATTTGATACATAGTAATGTGTAAATATTAATCCCAAACTCCTAATTTATCCCTCCCCTCCCAAATGTTATCTTCTTAAATGCAAATTCCCAATGTTAATGAGAGTCTTCAGGTATAGTAAAGAGACTTACTGGCTGTTTGGTTGGGGAAATTTTCATTTAATAACCTTTGATCCTCAATTTCTTTAAGAAATGTTTAGAGTATGACTTAGTCACAGGGCTTTGGTGAGACGTAAGTGAATTTTCTTGGGTGGTAAATAGCACTGCTGTCCTTTCAATTGTTCAAGCAAGAAACGTATGAATCATTCCCAATGCCTCCTGCTTTCTCACTCTCCACATTCAATCCAAAAACAAATCTAGTAGGTTCAACCTTCAAAATATATCTCAAGCTTTTCCACTTGTCTCCCTTGCTATAGCTATTATCGTTTTAGACACCTTAGTTTCTTACTGACTATTGCTCTAATCTCCTGACTGGTTTCTCCAGTTTTACTCTTACATCCCCATTCTCCTTACCACATAGATGCGTGGTTTTTAAAAGCACAAGTTATGCCACTCTCCTGCTTAAACCTTTCTGATGATGGCTTTTCACTGTATTTTATTTATTTATTTATTTTAAATTAATTTTTATTGGAGGTTAGCTGCTTTACAATGTTGTGTTAGTTTCTGCTGTACAGCAAAATGAGTCAGCTATACATATATTTATATCCCCTCTTTTTTTGATTTCCTTCCCATTTAGGTCACCACAGTGCACTAAGCAGATTTCCCTGGGCTATACAGTATGTTCTCATTAGTTGTCTATTTTATACATAGTATCAGTAGTGTATATATGTCAATCCCAGTCTTCCAATTCCTCCCACCCACCCTTCCCCCTTGGTATCCATACATTTGTTTTCTACGTCTGTGTCTCTATTTCTGCTTTGCAAATAAGATCATCTCTACCATTTTTCTAGATTCCACATATATGCGTTAATATATGATATTTGTTTTTCTCTTTCTGACTTACTTCACTCTGTATGACACTCTCTAGGTCCATCCATGTCTCTACAAACAACCCAATTTCGTTCCTTTTTATGGCTGAGTAATATTCCATTGTATATAGATGCCACATCTTCTCTATCCACTCATCTGTCGAGGGACACTAAGGTTGCCTCCATGACTTGGCTATTGTAAATAGTGCTGCTATGAACACTGGAGTGCATGTGTCTTTTTGAATTATGGTTTTCTCACGGTATATGCTCAGTAGTGGGATTGCTGGGTCATATGGTAGCTATATTTTTAGTTTTCTAAGGAACCTCCATACTGTTCTCTATAGTGGCTGTATCAATTTACATTCCCACCATTGTATTTTAAAAATGACATCTTTCTTAAGATTTGATTCACATACCATAAAATTCACCCTTTTAAAAGTATACAAATTAGGGCCTCCCTGGTGGCGCAGTGGTTGAGAGTCCGCCTGCCGATGCAGGGGACATGGGTTCGTGCCCCGGTCGGGGAAGATCCCACATGCCGTGGAGTGGCTGGGCCTGTGAGCCATGGCCGCTGAGCCTGTGCGTCTGGAGCCTGTGCTCCGCAACAGGAGAGGCCACGACAGTGAGAGGCCTGCCTACCGCAAAAAAACCCCCAAAACTGTGGCAGCCAAACAAAATACTTCTTTAGGCTTCTTCTTTGGCCAACAGTCTGAGCCTAAGCAAAGCCAGTAGCAGAGGGAAAGGAGAAGAGTCAGAACCCGCTGCTGAGCTGGAGTCGGCTAGTACTAGCTCAAGAGGACTGGCTGGGCACATCGCTTCCCAGCTCTGTTCCGTTACTTGGAATCAGTCATGATGCTGAGAGTATTTACACCACGGAAATAGGCAAATGCTGCAAATCAGGACTTTTTCCCAACCCCCTTTGGAATGGGAGACAAGGTGTGGAGGGGAATCAAAGCTGACTCCCAGGGGTGTCAGTTACTCTCACTCCTGTTAACATCGCTAACTCTTAGAAACATAAATGATAAGAATGGATCAGCTGTAATTCCTTTAAGTGTATTAGGCTATTGGTAGCCAACACTGAAAACCGTTACTTAAATGTTAAAAAAAAAAACCTAGAAATGTACTCCTTTTGAAGAAAGAGTAATATTTTCACTTAAGTTTTAGAAACTGCTTCCTTCTTCCTTTAAAAATATTGTTATAAGCACAGTGTTCTTTATTTTGTTTGACTTGTGAGTGTATAGACCATTCTGATTCTAACTCTGGCCCTGTAGACAAGCTATATCTGGACTTTCTTTTAGTTAAAAAAAAGTTTGGGAGAGGGTGTAAGGAATGTTGAGGGAATTGAGAATAAATAGAATTGGAGAGAACCTGTAGACTTCAAATGACCCCCAGAATTCAGGGCCCCAAATTCCTAAATCCTCTCCAGTTGAGCAGCTGTCCTCCCATGTGAATCTTTCAAGGGACATATATGCACAGGCTCAGGAACACTTTATGAAAACGACTTTGGGTCCTGAGCGTCAGTATTGTGTTCTAGTGAGCTAAACTGGACCTTGTTTGTTGCATTGTCTTATCTTGCTTCTCTGGCTAAGGCTCTTCCCTAGGCCAGAATGAACAAATATCTCTCACATGCATAGCCACTCCCACTTCCGTGGCTGTAGTGGCTACTGTGGTATGCTACCCAGATCTCCCTTTCAGGACCCATGCATGCATTCTCCCAAGTGCTAGGAGTGTTGGCCACTGATGGCTTACAACTGCATCCTTCTCCAAGAATGGCCTTACCCAAGGTTACAGCACTCCAGGGTCACTGTTAGGGAGGGTTGGAGAAAGGGAGTAGTGTTCAAGCCTGTCACTTTGCCTGATTTGGGACAACCTAGGTCCAGAGATCCCCCCCATGAAATTGGCTAAGACCTTTGTTGCCACTGCAATGTCTCATATTGCTTCCCTTATTTCCTTACAAGTGTTGTTCTCAAAGATGCTTCCTGCAAGCAACTCTCTGAATCTCAGAGTTAGTTTTTGTGGAATCCACCTAGAACAGTGGCCATTTCGGAATATGTTACTAATCGATCATGTTGCTTGCTTTTTTTTGCTGAGCAGGGATAAATCTTAAGGGTCCTCAAAATAGCCCTCTACGTAACTACAAAAAAATGACTGGATGATAAACAAGCTGAAACCCGTTTATCATCCCTGCCCCAAGCCCTCATTTTAATATCAGTTCTCTAAATCTTAGTGTTCTAGTGGCAAGAAGAGACAAGGAGAAACAAGCCTAAGGAAAGTGCATCAATGAAAGAAGAGAGCTACTTGAATCTAAAGCCTTGAGCAAAACCTATCTAAGTTGTTTTCCCCCAATTATCCATTGGGTCCCCCAGGTGGGAGACAGCCTCGAGCCAGTCAGCTCTCTAGGGGAAACCAATCCAAATGGGTCAATCCTAGAAAAGGACCTGCCACTTACTTTGAACAGCTCTACTGTCTGTCCCACCAAATTTCCATTCCCTCACACCAGAGCCATAAAATAACCTTGGCCTTGACCATTCATACCAGAATCCAAGAACTCTCCCTTGAGGTCAACATGGACTAAAAATCTGGTGACCTGTGATCTATTCCCAACACTTCCAAGAAAAGCTGCCTATATTAGAATAAGACACTGGGTGCTAGCTTGCTCAATTTTAAAATATCTTGGTTAGACAGTAAGAACCTAAATACTTGCTTCATTGTAGGACCTTAGTCAAATCCTTTGGTATCTCTGAACATTGTTTCTGAATCTATCAAATGGACTGTATTTGTCAGAATTTTTTTGTTGTGATGTCAGAAACACAACAGAAAATAACTTACACAGCCACCCCAGGCTCACATCTTTCTAGCTTAACAACTCCAGAGTGAAACAAGCTTCTGTCTCCAGGAGAGACTCTGAGTAGTGAAGCTGGGGTCACAAACCATCCCTGAGACAGTGACTGTGGCTGGATGGAGTCCATATACCCCTATAGTCAGGGAGGAGGGGACACCACCGCTGGTACTACACAGAGTAGAGTAAGGTGGTTTTCTTCAAGGAAAGATACTGGTAAATAAGAACATGTTTACTATACTACAAAAGCCCAGCATAATAATGAAGATGATGATGAGGATGATAATAAGGCCCACACTAAGGCACTTAATCATGAATTTTCTGAAAACTGGGGATAAAGGAGGATTTAGTTAATTTTGGATAATTATCTTCAAATATGCTCCTTGCTGAGGATTGAGATGATTATGCTATGTTTTCTGCAAATGCTCTCTTCTCTTATTGAAAGCCATTATTATTTTCCTTCCTTTTGCCCTTTGCATTCTGCTCACCATAAAATAATAAGCCAAATCTCTTTTTATGTGCCAGCAGAAAATTGTCAAATATACGGGGGACTCATTCACAGAGCAGAATTCTCAGAGGAAAGGTCTGGAGTCCTGCTGCACGTAAGGGTTGACTAAAGCAGCTAACAAGCCTCAGCCAAGTGATGCTTTTAAATTCATAACTCAACTGGAATATCTCTTCTTCTTTTTTTTTTTTAAAGGCGTCTCTCATTTGAAAGGCTATTTTTCAAACCCTCTAATGAAAAAGCTGGGGAATATTGCTATCAATTCTTCCTTTCCTCCCCAAGCAAATAGCATTCCTCTGCCTTGAACAGATGGGGCTCTGTGTGATAAATAACCCAGTGTTTCAGTCCAGCAGCGGATGGCACTGACGTCTTGTCCTCAGTGTTTATAAGCTGGGCTGTCCCTCTGCTTTCATTTCCTCTGACTAGACTGGAGCAGTGTTTAAGAACTCATAAATGGCGGGGGTTAGTTCCAGCCATCCTCGCATGCCAGCCATTCTTTAGGATAATGATGAGAAGGGTGAGTGCCTTCTAGGAAGGATTCTGGAGAGGGTGGGAGGCGCGGAGGAGGAAAGAGAGCAGAGCCTCTCATGCCTGCACTGTCTTGGTGCTCACTGTATTAACAGCTCAGGCATTGACTGCTGCTGTTAATTGCTATTCCCAGGGGGTTCAGCTGAGTTTCCATTTACAGAGGCAGCTCTAACAAAGAGGGCACACACATATGTACCCCCCCCCCACACACACACACTGTACACACTATACACACACACATGCCACTAGCCCTACTCCTCCAACTCTCTCCTGATTGGCTTCCTTGGAAGCCCTCAGACGGGAGGGCCCATCATTACTATAAAGAATGTCAATCATTACTGAGTGAGAAAATCACCCATCTCTTCAGGAACATCAGACAGAGCGTTGGCTGTTCTAATGATTTCACCTGCACTGGATGGAGCTTAGAATATGATTCATGTGACATCAAAGTGCCCTTTGTCACACTCTTGCAGATAAGGGCAGCCGGCAGCAGCTACCTTCCAAAGCAGAAGGGATAGACTATGTAACAGTAAACGATGGTAAGAGAAAAGAAATTCTGGAGCAAAGGGATAAGTTTACATTTCCAAACCTGCAATTTGTTCCTATGTTGTTGAATATTCTTCAGAAGTATTGTGGGTTGGTTCAAAACCAATGATGTTCACATATTTCTGCGTATAAATATCTTTGGGTGAAATTTTCCTTTCTG
This sequence comes from Neophocaena asiaeorientalis asiaeorientalis, assembly GCF_003031525.2. Taxonomy (NCBI): domain Eukaryota; kingdom Metazoa; phylum Chordata; class Mammalia; order Artiodactyla; family Phocoenidae; genus Neophocaena; species Neophocaena asiaeorientalis. The sequence goes on from NW_020174427.1 coordinate 2,021,745, forward strand.
CCTCTGTTTGACACTCATTTAAAAAAAACTCCATGTAATTAGGACCAGTTGCCAAATGCTTAATGTACATGATCTCTAAACAGTCAACCTCAACAAATCTTTCTTGATAGGCTCTGAGTGCTGGGTGCAGGGGATTCTTGCCCTCATGGAGCTTCCAGTCTGGTCATTTAACAGCCTCATGAGTGTGGAATCCAAGTTGCTTGGGGTCAGAAATGGGAGGAGCGGCTCTTTAAGAAAGACAATATAGGGGGAATTCCCTGGCGGTCCAGTGGTTAGGACTTGGCTTGTTCAGTGCCAAGGGTGCGGGTTCGATCCCTGGTCAGGGAACTAAGATTCCGCTAGCCGCACTGCGCAGCCAAAAAAAAAGAAAAAGAAATAAAGAGAATATAAATTTACTATGCCAAATATTTATTTAGAATGAATATAGAAATTACAAAAAATTGTAAAAGAGGCCTATCTGAGTGAAAAACCCATCTCAAATGTTTCATAGTAAATCCTCTGATGGGGAGGTATGTAGTGTCTTATCTCAGTTTTACAGATAAAAAACACTGATGTTGCATGAGCCAGTGTCTGATTTGGGGTCCGTAAGATTAAGCATTCCACTGCTCCTCAATCCAAGGAAGTATAATCAAGGCCCGGAGGGTATGCAGGTGGAAACAGCTTTTCCTCAGCCAAGGCGCAGCTCAGATCCTCCTGGCAGGAAAAACAAGATACTGCCCAGACATCTCTGCTTCCATCCAAACCAGGGGACAATATGACCCCTTGAAACATTTATTACGATCTTAGGTCTTGTTTTTCTTGGGGTTCAGGTCCTTGCAGTTTGGACATTTCCGACTTTCTCTGCGGTTGGGCCTGGTTTAAAATTCCATATCTGATGTTCTGTGACTTACCTGTAGAATAAAGAGGACGAACCAGGTTATCTTTTCCCAAACTTTTCCTCAGAGCCTTAGACCCACAGGATGTGTACAAGCATTGTGACAAAGAGGCGCGTGGACACATTAGCTTGGAAATGCTGGATGAATGAAAGTGAAAACTGATTTCTTTAGTACTGGTCTCTTCAGGGGCTTTATTTCGCTAACGTGCAGAGTTGCCCTCCAAGCGGGAAATATAGCATGCAGCTTTTCCCAAGCTTACTCTATTTAACAATTATTTATTGAGTGCTTACTATGTGCCAGGCAGTGTTCTAGATGCTGGGGACACAGCAGTGGGTGAATGACATGATACAGAACCTCTTCTCCCCCAGAGTAGCATACAAGACCAGGGTTTCATGACTCCACCTTGGGGAAGACTAGGCTGAATATTCTCTGAGTCCCTTCCATTTCTAACATTCTGTGAACAGCGATAAGCAGCCATTTGGTCACCCCAGCTTTGGACAGAGTGTTTCACCTACAGTCTCAGCCCCACCCAGTTCTTGAGCCTTAATTTAGGAGGTGCCTATTTCCTCAAAATAAAGCCCCCATACCCCTTTCGTTTTTGGCCTCCACCCACATTTCCAGTCTCATCTCCTATGTCCTGTGTGTTCCAGTCACACTACTGTTTTTCGTGTTTCTAAATAATCCATGCTTCCTTGTGCCTCTGGGCCTTAGCATATGGTATGAACCTCCTTCACCTTGTTCACTCGGCAAATCTCTGTTCATTTTTTATTGGAATAAAATTCACATGACATAAAATTAACCATTGAAAACTATACAATTTTTTTTTTTTTTTTTTTTTTTTTTTTTTGGGTGGCCTCTCCCTCTGTGGAGCGCAAGCTCAGGAACCATGGCTCACGGGCCCAGCCGCTCTACGCATCGGCAGGCGGATTCTCAACCACTGCGCCACCAGGGAAACCCAGAAACTATACAATTTGATGGCATTTAGTACATTCACAATGTTGTGAAACCACTACCTCTATCTAGTTCCAGAACTTTTTCATCACCCCAAAAGAAACCCCATACATAGTAAGCAGCCATTCTACTTTCCCGCCTCCCCTCAGCCCCTAGAACCACTGATCTACTTTCTGTCTCTATTTTGGATATTTCATGTAAATGAAATCATATAATATGTGACATTTTTGACTAGCTTCTATCAATTAGCATAATTTCAGTACTTCATTCCTTTTATGGCTGAAGAATAGTCCATTGTATGGATAGACCACATTTTGTTCAGCTGTTCATTAGTTTATAAACATTTGGGTTGTTTTCACTTTCCGGCTATTATGAATAATGCTGCTAGAAACATTCACATACAAGTTTTTGTGTAGACATCAATTCTCTTTGGTGTATACCTAGGAGTGGCATTTCTGGGTCATATGATAATTCTGTTTAACTTTTTTGAGGACCTGACAAACTGTTTTCTACAATGGCTGCACCATTTTACATTCCTACCAGCAGTGTAAGAGGTTTCTAGTTTCTTTCTGTTCTATTTTTTCTTTTTTAAGACTCAGCTCAAGCTTCATCTCCATTGTAAAGCTCACCATAGCATCTTTTTTTTCTTTTTTTTTCTTGTAACAAGATGAGTTTAATAGTTATTTCATTTCAAAAAATAGCCAGAGGGCTTCCCTGGTGGCGCAGTGGTTGAGAGTCCGCCTGCCGATGCAGGGAACACGGGTTCGTGCCCCGGTCCGGGAGGATCCCACATGCCGCGGAGCAGCTGGGCCTGTGAGCCATGGCCTCTGAGCCTGTGTGTCCGGAGCCTGTGCTCCGCGGTGGGAGAGGCCACAGCAGTGAAAGGCCCACATACCACAAAAAAAAAAAAAAAAGCCAGAAAGAGTATACAACACAAATATAGTGAGATCCATAATAAGTTTCCCTTACTTTTTAAGTTCACCATAGCATCTTTTGTGTCCTTGCACTGGTCACTCTGTATTTCTATATCGGTCTCACACACCAGAGATCTCCTTAAATGTGATACAATTACTTCTTCATATTTATATTCCCAGTACTAAGCCTTCAGTCAAAACTTGTTGAAGAAATGAATGAATGAACTAGCAGATAATGTCTGAAATTAGTTTTTCAATGTTTAACCAGTGTGTTGTGCGGGGCAATGCCTTGGAATCCTCTTGCTTAGGACCTGCTACCTCTCCCTAATCCCTATCTTTGTTATCCAGTCTGTAAACCTGGGTATTTTTGCCCTAGCCTCCTAATTAATTCCCCAGTTTCCTCTTGAGACTGAAGTCTGCCTGAGTTTCAGTCCCCTTGTCTGATTCCTGAAAATGTAATGGATTTATCCAGCCACCACGATCCACTCTGGGGAGTGAGCCCTATCACACATGCAGACCTGTCAGTTATTAAAAACCCCTCAAGATTTTTAATAACTGACTCAAGATTATTTAATAACTGGCTCAAGATTATTCTCCCCACATCAGATATAGATATTGCACGACACTAAACTCAAATGGCCACAACTTTTAGAACACCCTCTGCAGGGCTATGAGCAGAGGGCTATCACAAAGAACAAACCTCAGAGCCCAGTTCATTGGCTTATCTTCACCCCATTCCAGATCATCGTTCTTCTTCCTTCTCTTCTGCTTCCTCTTCTGCTTCCTCTTCTAGTTCCTCTTCTACTTCCTCCTCTTCCATCTTTTTTATTCCTCCTCTTCCTTCAGTTCCTTCTCTCCTCCTTCTATCTCCCATTCCTTCACCCCCTTCTCTCCTCCTTTTTCTGTCTCATCCTTTTTTTCTTCCTCTTCATCTCCTCATCCTCCACAGCCCTTTGTATGCTTTCTGATCTTATAATCAAAGTTGTGACAGTCTCTAGATTGTTCCATCTTCTACCGCTAACAAGGTCAGACTGTTCTTGATGATGATGATGATGACAGTCATCAGATGTTTCCTCTTCACATATACCATCTGTCATCCTTACAAAGCTCTCTGTGAGCCTGTGAAAGGATGTGTATCTTGCCCAAGGCCATACAATTAAAAAAATGGATCTGGGATTTCAACCTATGTCTGTCTGGATCTAAAACGCATCCTTGTTACACACTCCACTGCTCTAATTCCCCTGATATGAGTTTCCTTGCTGCGACTACCACAACCTTCTCCCAATTCCAATCGAACCGTGATCTTTTTCGAAAGGAAACTGCCAACAGCCTGGTTAATACCTCACACGTGACATTCTTGTCCTCAGAGCCTCCTCAGTCAAGACACAGCAGCCCCCCCCAAGCCTTTTGTCTGTCCTATGTGTTGCTAATTTGAACTACTCATCGGCAGTTTATTACATTCTGCTTTATACTTGATAGCAACACATATTGATTTATTTTTTTTAATATATGTCATATGCTATTCATACTAATAGACTTGTAAACCTATTGTATTTTTTGGAGGACTGTTTGTCTACCTCTCAAAAGTCATTAAAATATTTACCTTCTTTAATTCACTAGTGCTAGTTCTGGGAATTGATCACAAGGGAAATACGTTTTGAAAAAGCGACATATAATGATGTTTATAGTGGCATTAATAGAATATATATTTTTTTTAATGTTGCTTTTTTTTTTTATAAAAACAGAGTATTTATTTATTTATTTATTTTGGCTGTGTTGGGTCTTCGTTGATGTGCACGGGCTTTCTCTAGTTGTGGCGAGCGGGGGCTACTCTTCGCTGAGGTGCGCAGGCTTCTCATTGTGGTGGCTTCTCTCGTTGTGGAGCACAGGCTGTAGGTGCACAGGCTCCAGTAGTTGTGGCTCACGGGCTCAGTCATTGTGGCACGCGGGTTTAGTTGCTCCACGGCATGTGGGATCTTCCCGGCCCAGGGCTTGAACCCATGTCCCCTGCATTGGCAGGCGGATTCTTAACCACTGCCCCACCAGGGAAGTCCAATAGGATATTTAAAAAATCAAAGACACCCCCCAACCAAAATCCTAGATGTTTAACAGTTCAGAGTGATGGAGTAAATTACATATGAATGATGGGATATTATGTAGCTACTGAAAAGAATAAAGGTAATGGTTACGTCTTAACACTGAAACTAGTAAAAGATGTAGGCTACAATTCTGTATACACTATGATCCAACTATTTGAAAGCGACATGCATATATCAATACAGGTTGGAATGGATTTCATAGTTAGAAAATAGATGCAAAGTTAAAGTGGTGTGAGAATGGGTGGGGATTTTCTCTCTCTTTTTTTTATCAGAGTTTCTTCTTTGCAACATTTTAAAATTGGTGAAATGGTGGACTGTTAAAGTTCTGAGACAGTTCTAGATGGTGGGTCTCTTCATTAATACTCAAGTTCATCTATAGGTGGCAATGGCTCTTCACCCCAGTGAGCAGTGCCAGTCTTGGGCATGACAGCTCTGGCTTCTCAAGAGGTCTCATGTCAAAAGTAACCTGCCAGAGAATTTTTTTTTTTAAACATCTTTATTGGAGTAAAATTGCTTTACAATGATGTGTTAGTTTCTGCTTTATAACAAAGTGAATCAATTATACATATACATATATCCCCATATCTCTTCCCATTTGCATCTCCCTCCCTCCCACCCTCCCTATCCCACCCCTCTAGGTGGTCACAAAGCACCGAGCTGATCTCCCTGTGCTATGCGCCTGCCAGAGAATTTAATTTGGGATGAATACATCCCATTGACATTGGAGTGTGAAGCGCCAGGAAACAAAAAAATGGGATTGATTTGCACATCATTTCAGCCTGAGTACCAAATTGGGATGGTCTATAAACAGAGAGGAACCTTTGAGGCAAACTTAGTAAAAATTAGCAAAGTAGCCTAGTAAAAATTCAGGCTCTCCCCCCAAATTGGAGATTGTTTAATTTTATCCTCCCTAAGTTCTTTCTCAGGTTAACCCCACCCATATGTTGCTTAGATACATTCTTCTCTGCACAGTGAAAGAGGCAGGAATTTTAATGGTGATAAATTAAATGTCTATAACCAACACACTAGGATCCAAATAGTAAATGTTAATCAGAGCTGTTAAGTAAACCATTAAAAAATTCTTTTTCATACCAACACTTCATCCGCAATGAAATGGACATGACCAATCTAGCCCCAAAGACACTCAGAGGGAAGACTCACCTGCAGACGTCATCTCAGAGACATTCCACAACGATTGTGCATCATACAGGCCACAACGTGAAAGGATTTGGTCAGGCTAGGAGTCAGCAGTTCTTCTGGGAAGCATTTCATGCTTAAAAACTAATAACATTATCCTGGAACTCAGAGAAAAGATTAATGATGGAGGTTTAACCTTCAGATAACACTTAGTTTCTGCAGAATATCCAAATCCTTGAAGACAAAAAAGAGGAAGAATGTTTGCAGTCAAATAATAGCTTTGGAAACACTGAACTTCCTTTCAAAAGGCAGATGGGTGGATGTTGAACTAAATTCAAGGGTGTGTCTATTCATTGGGTGGATCAAGATAATGCATTAGTGCTGCTTCACCTACAGACAACAGGGTGATCTCAGACCCTAGAAACAGCTCTGTCCTCTGGGTACAGCCCCTATGAAGCCCAGGTTGAAATTACTTCTTTGTATTATTAGTCAGCCACCAATTGTTCTTAAGATGAGTATTCCATTCATCCTTACCATGTGACCACTAAAGTCTGAAAGCCCTAACTTACTGCCATACAGATTTAATGATCTCTGTAGTTCAGAGGCAGGATGATGTGCTCAACTGAGAAAAGGAGTGATTCCTAATGCACAACCAGAGCCCAAAGCAGGAGGCCAGGAGACAAGGATCCAACACACAACTACAGTTATGATGGGTATGGAGGGAAAGTACCAAATACATACATTTCATGGCTATAAGAACAGGAAGCTCGTTAGTACAGGTTCTCCAAGAGTCACATGTCAAATGGGGATTAAATGTGCAAGGAGTTTAGCAGGAAAAATTCCTATGTGAGAGAAAATGAGGAGAAAGCCACACAAGGCTCGTAGGACCATCAGTCCATCACGCAAATCTAACATTAAGGGAAGGCGAGAGGGAAGGAAGATCGGGTAGAAGTGTCCTCAACTGCTGTGCATTTAAAGGAAGGCTCAGCAAGCCATTGGGTAACCCCAAACCACAGTCAGCTGTAGAGGCATCCCCTGTTGTACGGAATGGCCTGCCTTAGCATCTTTGCTTCCCTCAGTCCCCAGCAGCCCTTGGGGGGCATCCCCTCGGCACACACACTTCAGTGGATTTCAGAGCACAGGGCTGGGGTTCTTAGTTACACTCCCCAAAACCAGAGGTCTAGAAAGCCCAGTCTCAGAGCTGTCTCCAAGTTGCCTACAAATCAAAACCCCACTAGTACCGACGAAAGGGTGGTTTGGGTAAGGATACAGATTGTGAATATAGGCAGCTGATGGAAAACAAAAACAAAACAAAACAAGAAAACCAAGAACCAAGCTTTGGGAGAAAGTAAAAGGCGAGCAGAGAAACAGCAGGATCAATTTCTTACCTTAACTATGAGCATAGCCTACTAACCTGCTAACCTGACCCACAAAAACAAACAAAACTGACACTAGCCAGCTATTTTGAAAAGTCAACATTCATTGACTAATACTGACAGTTGTTATGGTTTGGACTTTAGCCTCAAAAGACGAAGAAGATTGGATTTAACCAGATGTTGGATTTTAGAATATTTTCCCCAAAGAACAACTGATCTGTTGAATATATTGCTCTGGATGGAGTTGGAATAAATTCATACCAGAATCTTGGATATCTGCCTGTTTATTTTGAATAATACTAGACTAATAAAATACAGGCCAAAGCATCTCCCTGAGACAGATCAGTCAAATCAAATGAAATATATGGAAAAAGACCCAAGTGCAAATGAAAATTTACTACATGGTTAAGTTGGCATTTCTAATTAGCAGGAAAAAGATAATTTGATAAATTGTGTTGGAACAACTGGTAGCCATCTGGAAAAAAAAGTTTTGAATTCTTACTTCATATCTTATACCAGAATAAAGTCAAGATGGATTAAACATTTAAATGTTAAGGTAAAATAAAAGTACCCTTGGGAGAATTTTAAAATCCTCTCTGAGTGGCAAAGGACTTTCAAAATGTGAAACAATACCCACATGCCATGAAAAAATAGAAATATTAATCTGACAAAAAAAGAGTAGTTTTTGCATGGGGAAAAACACATTAAATAAAAATGGAAGACATAAGCTATAAAAATACTTCTGCGGGCTTCCCTGGTGGCGCAGTGGTTGAGAGTTCGCCTGCCGATGCAGGGGACACGGGTTCGTGCCCCGGTCCGGGAAGATCCCACATGCCGCGGAGCGGCTGGGCCCGTGAGCCATGGCTGCTGAGCCTGCGCGTCTGGAGCCTGTGCTCCGCAACGGGAGAGGCCACAACAGTGAGAGGCCCGCGTACCGCAAAAATACTTTTGCAATTTATATTATACAAAGGCCCAATTTCCCTAAAATATAAAGAGATAAGTCATCTATAAGTCAGTAAGAAAGACCATCAACCAATAGAAAAATGGGCAAAGCAGATGAAGAGCTATCTCATTAAAAAAATATATAAATGGTTCTTCAATCTATAAACATGTAACTTCGTTCTTCATAATAAGAAAAATGGAAGTTAAAATTATGCTAAAAAGTGAAAAAGCAGAATTTTTCTGAGAGGCTACTTTTTTACTCTCATACTGGCAGAGAGGAATAGCATGCTGCCTTAGCTTTGGTCTCCTGAGAAGCAGGGACCAAGATGGGATCAGATATGCAAGAGGTGGATTAGGGGCCTTCCAGTGAAGGCAAAAGAAGCCTTAGCCAATAATGCTGATCTGACCCCTGGGAAGGCGAGAAGGAAGGAGGAGAGAGGGTTGGATAGGGAGAGTCAGGCTTCAACAGTTCTAAGAGAGTTTGCCCAGGCTGATAGAGAGTCCTTGAGCTGAAGTCACCTACAGAGGAATCCCACATCTTGCAGGAATGGACCTTCCTTAAAGTCCTGGCTGCACTTAGCCACCAGCTGGGAGGAGCCTATGGGAAGCCTGGCTTCAATGCACATGCAGTGGTGGATTCCAAACACTGCAGTAATAATTACATTTTCTGCAGCACGAAGTCTGAGTGGTGCATATTCAAGGACATCGTGCATGCTTTGTTAGCAAAGGTAGAGGGAAATAGGCATTCTGCCCTGCTGATGGGAGTGTAACTTGGTATAAACTCTATAGAGGAGAAGAGCAGCACATCTCAAAATTTTAAATGTACAAAAAGCCACTTGAGCCTGCAATCCCACTTCTACGAATTTTTCTTAGAGACATATGTGTGTTTGAGAACATTAGCTTTGGCACGGTCTGTAATAGCAAAAGATTGGTATCAACATAAATGTGCATTCAGTAAGGAACTAATTAAATAAATTATAAAACATCATGCAGCTATAACCAAAGAAGAAGGAAGCTCTTCCTGGACTGATATGAAACAATCCTTAAGATACACTGTTAAGTGACAAAGGCAAGGTGACAAATAGTATGTGAAAATTTGGGTTCAGAGTTTCTAGGTGGGGGGTATAGATGTACAAATTTGCTTATAAATGCAGAGAATATCTCTGGAGAACACAAGAAACAGGAAACATTCCTTGTCCGGAGGAGAGGAACCCGGCTACTGGGGGCCATAGATGGGAGGGACAATTTATCATGTTTTCCTTTTGAGTTTTGAATCATGTGAATTCAAAAAATAAATACGAATTTATTTGCATAAATACAAATTTAAAAAGAATGTGTCTTCCTGACGATGCATGCTGTTACTATCCTCAATAAATGAGAAGTGGATACTGTGTCCCTAGGGGATAATTACGCAGCATAAGTTACCTTGGGTCAGCCTCCCAGTTACTGACATAGAAACTCTCCCCTCACAAAGTCTAAATACTTAAAATTTACAATCAATATAAAAAGCTTAAAAAAAAAAAAAAAAAAGCTTAAATAAAACGTGTTTTATCCATCAACCTTGACAAATACGCCTTCACAATGGTCTGCAGTGTTCACATTTCAGAGTTTTGCATCCTTCAGGATTTCACTCAGGAATGTAATATTGGGAGAGAGCTGGCCAGTGACCTCCCCCTTCTCTTGCCATGTCCCACTCCATCCTGAATCATGACCGCCCTCTCCCGCACACATGTGGACCAGTCTGCATATTCACAGTTCATTTACACCTCTGAAAACATTCATCCTTTGACCACCCCTCAGGGCAGCAGCGTGGGCAGCCCAAAGAAAGATGGAACCCGGAAAGAGATGCATATACATTCTGGAAGCAGCACTGAGGCCATTTGGGAATTTCAAGGTATCAGGTATCTGGAGAGCAGACAACAACTGGGGTGGTGGATTTCTAATGTGTCAGGTTGGCTGGGCTGGATGCTATTTCTCAGAAGTCCCTTACCTGGGTGTCTTGTGGAAGACTTGGTGGGTGAAAGGAACAGCAGCCATTGTGTAAGTCACGCGCACGGTTGCTAGTAGGCTGCCTCACCTCACGCCCACGGGGCAGGAGCCTGCAAACGCTGCATCTCTCCCTGGGTCCTCCTCAAGCTTCTCTGACTCCTAGTGCAGGTGTGTGTGTGTTTAGCTCCGTGACAGGGGCCCTGGCTTTTGCAGGACACCCATACCATTAAGGTCAGAGTCAACAAGAACTGACATGGGGGCTTCCCTGGTGGCGCAGTGGTTGAGAGTCTGCCTGCCGATGCAGGGGACGCGGGTTCGTGTCCCGGTCTGGGAAGATCCCACATGCCGCAGAGCGGCTGGGCCCGTGAGCCATGGCCGCTGAGCCTGCGCGTCCGGAGCCTGTGCTCCGCAACGGGAGAGGCCACAACAGTGAGAGGCCCGCGTATCGCAAAAAAAAAAAAAAAGAACTGACATGGGTTTCAGTCTATCTTCATGGGGCTCCTGGGCTCCAGTTTGCCCTTGATCTTCCCACTTATGTCCATCTTCCCTTCCCACTGCCTGCCCTGTGGACTTCAAGCAACAGCATCAGACATGATGACAACAGCCTTACAGAGGCTGCTTAATCACTCCCATTACTGTGCAAGGTCAAAGCCCTACAACAACTCTCTCTCCCTGCAACCCTCCCCACAAATGTGTGTGCGTGTGTGTATGTGTGTATGTGTAGATATGTACATCCCCTAGTCATTCTGCTCCTCAGGTTGAACCCTAATTCAAAGGTGTGGGCTCAGTGGTCACATCCCCTTGGCCCTGTGGACTTCTTACCCTATGAGAATGGGCATGGCTGGAGCAGGGCCATCCTTTAAAGCAGAGCACCCAGGTCAGGGGTCTCAGGTACCCAGGAATAAGGGGACACATCCCAGGGTAAGAGGACAGAAGGTGCCTAGAGAAAGGTAACTGTTTAAGACAGATGGTCAGGGGTTATTGTGAAACATTTTGTATTATTTTAACCTTCTGATTTCTTTATCATGGTCATGCTCCTGTGTTCAATACCATCATTGTGTCTGATCATGAATTATTGACAAAGTTCATTAAAAAACCTAATTTACTTTGCACTAGGTTTGCAAATGACCTATTTTAGGTTCATTATTATCTCCATTTGCAAAATGCGTCTACTTGTTTTGTGAGAAATTACCTGTTTCTAGTATTAGAGCCTTTCTTTAGAAATTTTTTATTTGTATCTATTTTTATTTTTAGCCTACTTTATTATGAAATATTCTTAAACATTATAAATCAAGAGAATATTATAATAAACCCCAACATAACAAGCACTTATATTAACTGACGTGAAGCCACTTCTGCATCATCTGTGATACATATTTGATAAAATATTTAAAGCAGATACCAGACATCATGATATTTGCCTTTAACTAGTTCAGCATACATCTTTTTAAAAAATGATGTTAATTACGTAACCAAAATACTATTATCACTTCACAAAAGTAACAATTTTAAGCATATTTTACTTAATTATCTTCTAATAACCAATCCATATTGAAATTTCACTGACTGGCCCCAACATATCTGTTCATAGTTGATTTGTTTGAATCAGGATCAAATGCTCCATACACTGGATTTGGTTGTTTTGTTTTAAAGGCTTTTACAGGAAAATTTATTATCACTCCTTTCTCCCTTCGTCAAACATATGAAGATACTTGACCTTTTATAATAATGATTTCATAGACTGTGGAGGCAATAAATACATATGTATCCAGAGCCTTTTCAAGGTCAATAGATGCTTGAACTTCACTGAGCTCTTGTGGAGAAAGCATTCACATAACCAGCCAGGGTCTCAACAGCCTTACAAGTGTTGCCTTACAATCTATTTTTGGAAACACATCTGTCCACGGCCACTACAGTGCATTAGTTCCTCCACAGAAATGTGGGGTTTTCTTATTCAAAAGGGAACAGTCATTTTTAGAGCCATATTTCTTCCATTTGTCTCAGAATTTTGGCAAAGTCTTTAGGAAATGCTTTCTAAAATTACAAAGCTGTACCAGCAGTGCTACCTGGAAAACAGAGCAAGGGAGTAGGGAATAAACCATCCCTCAGCAAGGGCTTCGTATGGAAACCTGAAGTCCTCCTAGCTCCCATGAAAGCACCTTCCCTGGAGAAAGATTTTGCAGGTTATTCTTTTCTTTCCATCTTAAAAACCTTCTGGAGACAACTACAATCCCTGCCAGCAAAGATCTATAGAAGTGTTTAAGAGGCCCTAGGAGGTTAGAAATTATAGTCAAAGGAGCAGACACATATTCTGAATCTTTCAGTGAAGGAAAAAGGGTTTTTTCACTTCCACAGGGAGGGAAATATTACTTCATTTACAGCTGCCTTTAATTGACTCCAAACAAGATTAGTTTGGGACTTTCCCATGGAATTTTCACTCATCTGTCTTTTTTTTTAATATGAAAAACTTGTATTAATTTGCTCAAATATATAATTGTCACAATTCTAGAACAATTATTTTTTATTGATTTATAAAACCCCCTTATTACACATATTATATTTTAGTTTATATTTGACTCTGTTTCTTGCATTTCTATTCTGATCTGTTTTCCCATATTATTGGTTTCAGTGTACATGAATTATTGAATTTATAATACGTATTTTAAATAATTACTATTACAATAAATATTATTTTAAATCACTACTAATACTTTATGTTTTAATATTTACTATGTATTAGGCACAATGCTAAGTGTTTTAAATGGATTATAACACAAGTTACTCAGGCCTCTACAAAGGGCATATTACATCTATCTTAATCAATTGAAGTAATAATTGTTCAGAGAATGTAACTAAATTGTCTAGAATTGCATAGCTAACAACTAGTTGTCTGTCTTGATATTAACATGACTAAAAGAAAACTGGTTTTTTTTTTTAAAACAAATATATCAGTGCTTGTTCATTGCCAAGAGCATCGTCTTTACTGAACATCCCAAGAAGGCAGGGGTTTGGGGGAGTTGGGGCTGGGGACAGGGTGAATTAGTATCTTTGGTGGCATAAAGCAAAGACACTGGAGTCTGACACATTACGGGAATTACAGGGAAAGCCAATAGGAACCGTTTCTTCACTGGGTTCTGCAAGGGAATTAAGCCCAATGCCCCAAGGCATCCATTGTGTGTACTGAATTAACTTTTCTCCCAGGCATCTAGAGCAGGGCTAGTTCTGTGCTAACCTTGGGAGAAATGATTAAAGAGTCACTGGAATCATTTTCTGTGTTCTGTGGTTCGGAGGAGGAACGTGGGTTGATGAAAGTCTACAAAGCATCAAGTTAAAAGGCGTGGGCAGAGCGCCAGGCAGAGGCTCGAAACAACGTCTGGAGTTGAGGTCAAGTAAGACCTTAGACTCTCCAGGCCTGCAGCTTCACAGAAAAGGAGTTTTGAATGGAAAAACCTGTGGCCTGGCCAAGGGTTAACACCCTGAAAGGTGTTAGGGAGTGCGTGGAGATGGGGTGGACAGTCCCCTTCAAAGCAAGTTCACACATTCCAGTGATGACATCTTAGCACTCTGGGGTCTCATCTCTTGGAATTGCCATCACTTTCATGAGAGCAAGCAGACTAGTTTATTTTCACTTATATTTTGGTTTTGTACCAACCAGTATTACCCAGCAGATTCACGCATTTTACCTCTAGACTTAACTACAAATGACCTTAAGCTGTTTATGAACAAACTGAAAAGACAACCTATGGAATGGGAAAAAATATTTGCAAATCATATTTGATAAGGGCTTAATATCCAAAACATAGAAAGAACTCATATAACTCAATAGCAAAAAACCAAATAACACAATTTAAAAACAGGCAAAGAAGCTACATTGCTATTTCTCCAAAGATATAAGAAAGGCCAACAGGCACATGAAAAGATGCTCAACATCACTAGTCATTAAGGAAATGCAAATTAAAACCACAATGTGATATCACTTCACACCTGTTGGAATGGCCATCATCAAAGCAAGACAAGAGAAAAACTGCTGATGTGGATGTGGAGAAAAGGGAGCCCTTGGGCACTGTTGCTGGGATTGTAAATTGGTGCAACCATTATGGAAAACAGTATGGAGAATCCTCAAAAAATTGAAAATAGGGCTATCATGTGATCCAGCAATTCCACTTCTGGGAATATAACCAAAGGTAACTAAAACACTAAACTGGAAAGACATTTGCACCCCTATGTTCTTAGCAGCATTATTTATAATAGCCAAGATGTGGAAATAACCTAAGGGTCCATCAATGGATGAATGAATAGAGAAGTTGTAGTATATATATACACACACACACACACACACACACACACACACAATGGAATATTACTTAGCCATAAAAAATGAGGAAATCCTTCCATTTGTGACAACATGGATAGACATTGAAGGCATTATCCTGTGAAATAACTCAGAGAAAAACAAATAGTGTATGATCTCACTTATATGTGGGATTTAAAAAACAGAAACAAAAACAAAAAACAACAACAGGGACTTCCCTGTTGGTGCAGTGGTTAAGAATCCACCTGCCAATGCAGGGGAAATGGGATTGATCCCTGGTCTGGGAAGATCCCACATGCCACGGAGCAACTAAGCCCGTGCGCCACAACTACTGAGCCTGCACTCTAGAGCCCACAAGCCACAACTACTGGAGCCCGTGCGCCTAGAGCCCGTGCTCCACAACAAGAGAAGCCACCGCAATGAGAAGCCTGCACACCGCAATGAAGAGTAGCCCCCACTTCCCGCAACTAGAGAAAGACCACGTGTAGCAAAGAAGACCCAATGCAGCCAAAAATAAATAAATAAATAACTGTATTGAAAACAACAACAAACTCAGAAAAATAAATCAGACTTGTGGCTACCAGAGGTGGGGGTGAGGGGAGCGGGAACTGGAGGATGGTGGTCAAAACATCCAAACTTTCAGTTATAAGATGAATCAGCACTAGGGATGCAAAATGATGTACAACGTGATGACTATAGCTAACACTGCTGTATGCTATATAGGTAAGTTGTTAAGAGAGTAGATCCCAGGAGTTCTCATCACAAAAAGAAAATTTTGTTTCCTTTTCTTCTTTATTTTTTTAAGATTGTATTTATATGAGAAGATGGATATTCACAGAACCTTTTGTGATAATCATTTCACAATACATGTAAACCAAACCATCATGCTGTACGCCTTAAACTTATACAGTGATGTATGTCAATTATTTCTCAGTAGAACTGGAAAAAAAAAAATCAAGCCCATCTTCCTGGCTTTGTTACTGACCGGCTGTGTGACTTCAGTCACACCACCTAATGTCTCAGGTGCCAGTTTTTCTAAGGCAGTAATTGGGTTAAATGATCTCTCAGATCCTTTCCAGCTGGAAAATCCCAGGACCAGGTGACAAATGAAGACCTGACAACGCTGAGAATGTTCACAAGAATGTGTCACAGCCTCTGAAGGGAAAAGAATTTAAAAACATCACGATAACCTGTGCATTTACTTCCATGCTATTTTGCAAAGGACAGAGATCCCACTACTCAATTCATTCATTCAATGGACATCCCTGAGAAGATACTGGGTGTCAGGTTCTGTGCCATGGGCTAGCCATAATCAGATGAGCAGGGCAAGTTTTCTACCATCTTGAACAACAGTAAGAATAAAATGATCTACCTTTTACTGTGTTCCTTTGAAGTGCCCATCACTTCTTAGATTCTAATTCCTTAAGGAGTTCACAATCCAAGAGGGAGACAAACAATCAAACCAATGGATTGCAGATGGCTTTAACTGACTCCAGACAAGATTAGTTTGCTAATTTCCCATGGAATTCTCACTGCCTTCAGTCTGTCTTGATATTAATTTGACTAAAAGAAAATTGTTGCTTTTTTTTCAGACAAATGTATCAGTGCTTGTTCATTGACAAGAGCATCATCCTGACTGAACATTATTACTGATAGTGTTACTAACAGTGCCCCATCATAACCCACTTTTCTATCTCCCACAGTATCTTATGACTCTTTTATGGAAGCTGCATAACGCATTAAACTGTAAAGCATAATAGTAACAGACTATTATTTATATTGCCTATCTTATTTTTTTGTGCCAGAAAAATACAGGTGAGTCGGGGCAAATCTATTATCCTTCTTAGGAAAATCACTCACATGCATGTTCCAATTTGTATGTGCATTGAAATCCCAAGGCCACCACTTCCGAGATATTTGACCTTGAACAAGTTACCTAAATTTTCTCTTTATTTTTTACCTATTATAAAATGAAGGATAATAATAATAGTGTGTACCTCAGAGAGTTATTGCGACTATTAAATAATAAAACTGTGCTTGGGAAGTAGGCAATGCTGAATAAATATTCATTACTGTGAGCTATTGTGAGATATAAATATTATTGTGGTAGATGGTTTGGAGCCCTTCTTTAAAGGAAAAAACTCACTTTGTTTTCCATCTACTCACTACTCACTGAATCCGTCTGTACTCCAAATGTGTGGGGTTTTCCCCCTTACCAAGCAGTTCTCCAATTTTCAGGAGACACCAACTGGATTTCCTAAAGTTTAACTATTTCTGACACTATCCACCTGGACGTAGCTTCAGATCCCACAGGTTAAGGGCTCAGTCCAACAAGACTGCTCTCCCTTCCCACCTCAGATATCAATACCAAGTCCAGGTCATCCTACATGTTCCCATGACCCCCTCCTCTGTTCAATAATTTGGAGAGCAGCTCACAAAACTCAGGAAAACAGGTTACGTACTAGATTACTTGTTGATTATAAAAAGATACAACTCAGTTAGCCAGGTGGAAGGGAGGTGTGTGGGAAGCGGCACAGAGCTTCCATGCCCTCCACAGATACACTACGCTCCCAGCGCCTCTATATGTTCATAATCCTGGAAGCTTCCCAAACCCCATCTTCGTGTTTGATTCAACCTCCAGCCCCTCTCCCCTCCTCTGAGATAGGGGTGGTGGGGGTAGGTGAGCTTTAAGTTCCAACCTTGTAAGCACATGGTCAGTTTCCCTGGCAACCAGCCCTCATCCTGTGGTTATCTTTACAAAAATCACCTCGGTTCCCCTTTAATGCTCTGGAGCTATTTCAGGAATGAAGGATTAAAACCAAATATTATAGTGGAAGATGCTCCTATGCTCTAATCACTTACGTAATTACAAGAGTTTTAGGAGCTGTGAGTCAGGAACCACGATGAACACCAAAATATATATTTCTTTTTAAAAAAATCATTTTGCATTTTTGATAGAAAACGATAACACAAAAGGTGCATTAGAATGGCCACACTTTTATATTGATGGCAATACATTTTTTATAAATTTCGTTTGGGAAGCAATTTTTCACCAGGTGTAAATACATTCCCATCTGGTAATCAACATTCTGGGAATCCTTCCTGGGTTTAATAATACAAAATGCAGGAGAAGGTGCATGAATGAAGATGTTAATTTATGTGTGTTTTTTATAAGTTTAAAGTTGGATGCGTATATAGTTCTTATTATATGACAACATCACACCCACCTTGGGGGAGAATTACTCCCCTGCCCCATCAGTGCTAGCCTTGACCATGTGACTTGCTTTGGCCAATGAAAATTGAAAAGTGATATGCATCACTTCTGAGCAAAAGCTTGAAGAGCCATTGTGTGGTCTGCCACCTTTTCCTTTCCTTCTGCCACAAAACTGGCATTGTCCTGGCTCAGGGCTGTTTCATTGGCCTGGGAGTGGAAATGAAAATAAGTGGAGCAGAGCCACAGCCAGGCTGTGATGGACAGGTCATATGAGTGAGGCATAAAGCCTTGTTTTTATAAGCCACTGAGATTCGAAGGTTGTTGGGTTACCATGGTGTAACTTAGCCTAGGCTGATGGATACCGTTGTTAAAGTAGATTTATAGAAAGCCTCTTATTTAAGTATTTGCCTGTGCCATCATTACTCTTTGATCCTCTGTAGACTTAAGCCATTAGCAGCTTCTACATCGGCCTGGAAGCCCCCTTCCGGCTGAAACAGCTTGAAATCGGATGATTCCAGAGTCTCTGGGATGTTTGTTGATCAGGTGTCTGTCGGATCTTCAGAACCCATGGCATTTCCGGTTTCTAGAGTAAAGCTCTATTAACCAGCTCTTCCTAAAGAAGAGCACATGTGTAAAGTGCATAGACTGGAGGGGGTGGGGGTGGGCGTCTAGTGGCTCGTGGGTGCAGCAGCTGCATTCGTTGCTTAAGCTGAACTTTGGGGATTGTAGAGATGGTTGAAAAGAACATCCGGCCGTGCTGTGCTGTCAGGCAAGCCCTCCCAGCCTGTCCATAGCTCAGGCCCACGACCAGGATCTTCTCAGTCTAGGTCAGCTCTCTGATGAGGCTTTACGTCTACACAGCAGGCCTGGGACCTCAACAAGCTGCTTTGTTCTTCCCTGAGCTTCTTTTTCCTCAGACTGACTCCAGAATGCCACACTGTCTGTCTGGTTCCCAGAACTCCCCTTGCTGCTGCTGGAGAAAAAGCACATCCATCCTTTTATTAGCTTTTTTTTTTTCCTGCTTACTTGAATTTAGTAGAGAGAGAGAAGAAAAACAAAACAAAACAAAAAACTGAGCCTGGGTGCCTTAGAAGTGTCCAGATTCTTCTTAAGAAGTCCATCCAGTTAAAACCCCTGGTCTACGGCCTGTGGCGCCTTCTTAGATGGATAACCACTGGTATTTCTGCTTGCCAAATGTCTGAAGTTGGGGTTCCCACAAGCTCCCCTCCCCACCCTTTGGGACCTTCTTTCCATAGAAGGGCCCTGGGGATGCCCCACCCATCCCTTCATAGCAAATCAGCCTGAAGAGCCAACGGTGGCAGGACAACAGGTTCCCTTTGTGGACTTGAGTGGGTAATTTGTACTTTTGAGGGATTGCCACTTGCACGTGGCAGAGCTGGAATTTGAACCCGGGTTGCATGACCCCAGAGCGCATGCTTTCACTGTGCTGCCTTTCATTCTCCATTGTGTTTATAATCTGTGTCCAACTCTATATATTCCCCTTCAAAAGGGACTCGTGGACGAAGGGCAATGTGAGCAGTATTTTGCGTCATTTATCGACATTCTCCAAGCTGACAAAATACCCTTGCTACTCCTCTATGAGCATCTTCTTGCCTTTTCAGTCCCACTGGCACTTTTCCCAGGTTAATTCTATTCTCACTGTGGAATCTAGGAGCGGGAATGGAGCTCAGCCTTGGTAGAGACTAGAAGCAGAACCTGGAAGGTTTTCAAAAACCTGAAAACCCAAACCCAAACAGTTCTCGCTTCCCTAAGTATCCTTCACAATGGCTTCTTAATTCTTTTTCAGAGCAGTGTTCCAGGACTGCCTGTGAGCATGAAGAATACAGCCTCTCCACAGCCCTCAGGTTGACTTCAGGGGGTGCCAGCTTCCACTTACAATGCCGTGATGAGAGTTTCACCGGTATTAACTCATTTTATCCTCATAGCAACCCTATGAAGTAGGAACTTTTTCCATCATCAATCACCACCATCCTATTTCACAAATAAGGAAACTGATGTCCAGAATAGTTAATACAGATTTTCTTGCTCAGAAAGGGAATGTTCAGGATTCAAACCAGATAGTTTGATTCCAAGGGTCACACCCTCAGTCATAACCCTATGAATGCCAAGCCCACATTTCCAGGGGGAAGAATCTGATACATCCAGCTTGTGGCAGGAATAGCCCTTGGGGTCCAATGAACTGTATCAGGAATGTGGGGCTATGTAGTACAAACATGGTAGCTGAGGCTCAGAAGCCAAGGGGTGGGGTGTCGGGGGAGAGGGAACAGCAGTTCTCAGAAAAAGTGGAACATTGTATGCTAGGCACTTACTCAGAAAGGTGTCTATTACATCCTGTGTAATAGTTCAGATTCCCCATTTACTCATGAACCAGCTGAAGATGGGGGTGGGGTGCAGTGGGGAGTGCAAAACTTGTTCCAGGCTACGCATGAGACAAGATTCAAATACAGCTCATCTAATTCTTAAGCCTTACTTTATCATAATATACTTTTATAGGAGGATACCCAGGACAGTTGAGAGAATGCATTATGTGGCAAAGTGTATTTTCCAAAAAGGGCTGCAACAGATATCTCCCACCTCACATGATCTTACAAGACTAACTGTGACATTTCCCCCACTGAGATAAGGGGACTATAGTTCTCTCCTGGGATTGGAGAGGGCTAGTGAGACTACAGAAGTGACACTACAGAATTTCTAAGGTAAGGTCATAAAAGCTGAAAGAGCTTACATTGGTGCTCTTAAAATGCTCATGCTTAGGGCTTTCCTGGTGGCGCAGTGGTTGAGAGTCCGCCTGCCGATGCAGGGGACATGGGTTCGTGCCCTGGTCTGGGAAGATCCCACATGCTGTGGAGCGTCTGGGCCCGTGAGCCACGGCCGCTGAGCCTGTGCATCCGGAGCCTGTGCTCCGCAACGGGAGAGGCCACAACACTGAGAGGCCCGCGTACCGCAAAAAAATATGCTCATGCTTAGAACCTAACCACCATGCTGCGAGGAAGCTCAAGCCCGCCCATGCAGAAAGACCATATAGTACCTAGAGAAAGAGAAACACCTGTCCTGCTCCAGCTGTTCCAAATCCCCGTGCACTGCGCCCCCCGCCCCCCAGCCAATTCCAGCTCCCATCTGACTGCAATCTCATGATTGAACCAGATGAGCCCTTCCCAAATTGTTTTAAGCTGCTGATTTGGGGCGGGGGTGGGGGGGGGGAAATGATGTGTTATATAACCAGAACAGCATATTCTTCTTCTGAGCAGAGGTCTTCACAAGAATGTGAGAGCCATCTTCAGGTATCTGAAGGGCTGTCATGTAGAAGAGGAGGTTGACCTGGAGTGGGGAAGCTCTAGGTGGCAGCACTAAAATCAACAGTTGGAATTTACAGGGAGGCAAATTTGATTCTTCACAGAGCCCTTCTCTAACTGTGGAAGTTTAGAGCCACCCACTAGTGAGCACTCTGCCAGCAAACATACCCAAGCAGAGGGATGACCGCTTTGGGGGAGGCTGTAGAAGGGTCCAGAAGCCCCCAAAGGCACATTCGCAGCCTAAAAAGATGTGATTTCAAACGAGTTAAGGCTAAAACCGTTTTGAAGAAGAAATAGTTCATACAAGAGGTGAGGACTAATCTGGGTCTTTAAAGTTGGAGAGGGCTGGGAAAGGTGAAAAGCAGAAGGACCACTCGGCAAAAAAAGAAAAAAAAAGGAGGGGACTTCCCTGTTGGCACAGTACTTAAGACTCCTGACTCCCAATACAGGGGGCTGGGGTTCGATCCCGGGTCAGTGAACTAGATCTCACGTGCACGCTGCAACTAAGAGTTTGCACGCCACAACTAAGGAGTCCACCTGCCACAACTAAGACCCAGCAAAACCAAAAAACAAACAAAACAAAAAACAATGGAGGGCTTCCCTGGTGGCGCAGTGGTTGAGAGTCCGCCTGCCGATGCAGGGCACACGGGTTCGTGCCCCGGTCCGGGAAGATGCCGCATGCCGCGGAGCGGCTGGACCCGTGAGCCGTGGTCGCTGAGCCTACGCGTCCGGAAGCTGTGCTCCGCAACGGGAGAGGCCACAACAGTGAGAGGCCCGCGAACCCAAAAGGAAAAAAAACCCCAAAAAACAATGGAAACTATTTAACCGGCAACACCCAATTAATCATGGCCCTCTCACCTTAAAACCTATTCTTATCTGTGTATGGTGTGTTATGGCTCATCATCCTCCCAGACCCTCTCCAGTCAGCTGCAACTCTCATTTCTCACATCCCAGTGGTTGCTAAGTCTTTCACTCTTATCTCCACAGTAAGTCCTGCCTCTGCTCTTAGCGTTCCATCTGCACTGCCATTGGCTTTGCTCTAGCCATCATCACCTCTTATCTAGATGATATTCTTTTAAGAGTCAGGCCTGGGAATTCCCTGGCGATCCAGTGGTTAGGACTCCCCACTTTCACTGCCGAGGGCAAGTGCGCTGCGAAGCCCAAACCAAACCAAACCAAACAAACAAACAAAAAAACACCCCAAAGAGGCAGTCCTGGGCTTCAAGACCAAAGCCTTCATTCAGTTCTCACTGCCTTTGGAATAAAGTTGAAATTTCTTAGGTATTCAAGGCTTTCATGATATGACAGAGAAGGTGATGGTGTCAAGCCCATACTTGGCACCTGTTGGAGACAGAATTAAACCTCATAGCACCTGCCAGCAGTCTAGTCATACCTGACTCGGGGCTGTTTTTCCCGCCACAGAGTGTGTGTCTGTAGCACAGGATGCATGACTTTATTCATGTTTTTGTGTGTCCTGCACAGCACTTTGCACTCAGTTGGTCCCCAATACAACTTCCAGTGACCTTGTGAATGATTGAATTTCTACACTTAAGCAAATTGGAAAGATTTCCCCAGATCTAAACTCGGGATTTTAGACTTGGGTACGCTTCAACATGCCCGGCTCCCAGTAAGCGCCCAAGAAGCACTTGTTGAACCGCACAGAAGAAATCAGATCCCCCGGTTCCGCCCTGGCAGCGAGGTGGGCCTATGGCAGGACGACGGAATCCATGGCTATTAAATTCTTATGTAAGAGTGAATGACCCTCCAGCCCACTTGACAGCTCTCCCGCAAGAAAAGTGCAAGGGCAGGGGAAGGAAGCGAGAGCAGTCTTTGCAAACACACACTCTTTCGGTGGCAGAGGCACAGATTGATTTCCAGCCTCGGTTCACCACACGCATCTGAAAATGCAGCTGCGCGCTCCGTGCGGTGCCGGGCGGGCGGGCGGAGGGGGCGGCGTGCCGGCATTTCGGTTGAGGCGTATTTCATTCCGTGGGTAAGGCCTGCCCACCCGGCACGCCCAAGAGCTCTGGGGCTGCGGTGACAGCGGCCCCACAAGGTGACTCGAGTTCAAGGCGGTACCCGTGGGGTCCCCGCCGGCGCTGGTGCAGGCCGGGCTGGGCTAGTGCGCCGGCTCCCGGCTTCGGGCTCGGCCGCCTCCCGGGGGAGTCCCGCGCGGCGCGCAGAGGCGGGCTGCGGGCACGATGCTCGGCTTGGCAACGTTCGTTTTCCCTTTTGCTTTCAGAACTGGAACTGAACACCAAGTGCGTGGTGGAGATGGAAGGGAATCAAACGGTCCTGCACCCTCCTCCTTCTAACACCAAACAGGGAGAAAGGTAAAGCGGGTGCCGAGAGGGCGGGCAGGAGGGTGCAGCCCCGCTGCCTCCTGCAAGTTTGAGCCAGGGAAATGGGAGTGCTCTTGCCTATTGTTAGGAGGACGGCTTCAAGTTTGTAGCACGCTCCTGTCTGAAGCTGTTGCAAGTCCAAGTTCCTCTCTCTCCTCCTTCTGGCCCCCTCCCCCTTGTCCCCTCCCATCTAGAGCGGCATCAAGGCAGGGCACCCCGGCCTGAACCAGGACCAGTCCGCTGTGTCCCCGGCCGGCTTCGAGGGGGCCGGATGGGACCCTAGAGATGATTAGTCCAATAGCCACATTTTACAGATGAGAAAACTGAGGCCTGAGGCGAGCAAGTGACCACCCCAAGGCCTAGTTCGTGGAACCCAGTGCCCCTGGTTCTTTCCACCACTGTACTGTTTGCTTTACTTGGCAGAATTGTTAAGGAACTTTGTGTGTAAAATGGGGGGTGGGAGGGAACACCTCCGCACAATAAAGCAGAACAGTTTTGTACGGTGCAGGCTCAGGCCTGGACCATGTAAGATCTATTTTTTTGTTGGTGCTGAGTTGAGATAATGCCTGAATGTAATGCGCGAATTTCGATTTTCAGGGAAACAAAAGTAGTGCCTGGAGCTGTGTAGACACTGGGGGGGATGTTTAAAAGGGACTGCATTTACTAGATGGCAACATTTGCATTTGAAAAGTGGTAACTGTTGGATCCTTATTAATTCTGCTCTATTCCACGCAACAGTATGGGAAAATGCCCTAAAATAATTTGAATATTTGGCATTTTTTGGTAAGCCCCTGAGAAGAAAACGGTTGGAATTCATTTAGTATAGCAATGCAGTAGCTTGTAAAAATAGGAAAGAGAAATCAGGGAGATCTGACAAAATTAATTCCTCTCTGACGAGAGTTTGTGTTTCTAAAAGTCACCTGTTGATTGATGTGTTACAATTTAGTGATTTTTTTTGTTGTTGTTCTTCAGAGATTTTTTTCACTAAAGAGAGACTCTGAAGTAGGGTTTGTTGCTTTATTGCTGAAGGAAGCAACTGCCTTCATTCTATAATCACGCGGTGTTCAGGCATAGTTTTACTAAATTGGGGGGGAGAAATTATCAGGAGGTAAGTTTGGGGATTCTTTGCTTTTTGTGCGGAGGCTAGAAATTTTTATCCAATGTGCAAACATTCTGCTTCCTGTAGCAGATTGTTATGCTATTGTAGATAGCTAAGTTGTACTTAAAATATGTTAAATACTTTTCAGCACTGGATGTATCCTTGAATAATACTTTTAGATACATTTTAGATATTTATAGGATTTTAGATACATTTATAGCAATGTAGTTGTGTATTTCTTAGTGATAGTAAGTAAACTCATTGAGTAAATTAAGATATTTACAGATTAAATTAGTCACCCACATCACCAACATTTCCCTCCCCCCCCCAACCTGAATATTGTTTGAGAAAAAATTCTGCTGGGTCAGGGTCTTCAAAGCTGTCTAGGAAACAGGTAGAATGTTAACTCCTTTTCTGTAGCTGTGGCTTCTGTTTCCCTTGCTGGTTTGACACCTGCTCCTTGTCACTCTTAACCATCAGGAGTGTTACTGTTAGCTACTATTTAATGAAATGAAGCTTTGTCATTTGTGGGCAGACACAGATTTAGTGTTGTGGAATTTGGATAGAAATTACAACTGTAGACGGTTGGAACTGTTGAATAATCAATTGATCATTTTTAGGGCCACCACTGCGGTTACTAATCAGCATCTTTTAAGTAATGATTTGAAGGGTGACTTTGGGATTTATCCATCTGCTTGCTTCTTGGAATAGCCCCTTATCTGGAACTATAAGAATAGCACTGAAACATGGGTGTTCTCTTGTTCTGACCTCCTGACAGATATGATTCTTTGAGTGGTGGATGGGCCCTTTCTGTGGGATTCTGTCTGGGTACCTGTCATTCAGTTTACAGACAAACTGGGAGGTGTGAACACAGCAGTGCTGCTTGCAGGTTAGGATTACTGTCTTTGCAAGGAGGGAGACACCAAATGCATTTTGATTTTCATTATGCAGCGTGGTTTTATGTTTCTCCAGTGGGTCTTCCCTTAAAGCAACAGTGCACTTAAAAATAGAAACAGTTCCTCCCTTGGGTTCTCGGTTGACTAATTGCAACGACGCTTCATGTTATGTTTGCAATTCATTTCTATCGTTTGTTTTGGATAGAGCTCAGAGCAAGGCAAGACTATTATTTTTCTTACCTAGAAGTCCAAGGTTTGAAGTGTAAGAAGTTTTAAATTAATATTGGCAAACCTGTGTCAAATTGAAAATCACTTTTTTTTCTCAATATTGCAAGAAATTACTAATGTATTAACCATGGTTGGAATTTTAAGTTACTGGGTGAAAGCTTCCACTCCTACCAGTAAAAACAAACAAGAGTGCATTGGTTTCCAGGAAAAGAAACAGATAGGCTTAGGTTTCATGATTTTCCCCCTTTATGGAATCAAAGCCAAAACTACATGTTAAGGACTAAAAGATCACAGGTCTTCTGAGGTTAAAGATGTTTGTTTTGGTTCTGAAATTCTAAGATCATAATACACCACAGAGGTCCAGGTTAATAGTTGATGTGTTTATCAATCACCATTCTGAAACATTAAGACATATATGAATGTATTTCTTAAAATACCATTGCATTACCATGCAGGACACATTTATGAAGTTCAGATCATGCTGGTACCATGCTTAGCTCAGGGGATCCAAAGATCACTACGGACCCATTTCCTGCGCCAGAGACTCTCACCTTTGAGAGACGTGGGAAAACAGGGGAAAAAATAATTAAAATATAATGTGGTAGATTATGTAGATTACACTTTTCCCACTATATATACCATATCATTTGGAAATTACCTGTTTGCTCTTCTGTCTCCTCTCCTCTCCTTGAGGCTTTGAGATCTGGGAAGGCAGGTACCTTGTCCTACTGACTTTTGTGTCCCATGCTTCCAAACAGCATCTGGCACATAGCAGGCCCTCAGCAAATGTCTGCAGTGTGATGGTTTGCAGTGTGATGGGTGTGCTGAGGAGGGGCTGTGGATGTGAATCGGGGTCCTGGCATCCTGCAAAGACAGGTGGCATTTGTGCCTGTCACGTGGGTGCTAAGAGTACAGGTTCACTTTTTCAAGATCGGGAGAAAGTCTTTTGTCAAAGTGAAAGCATACCTGCCTCAAATTACTTCTGGGTGATTGTGTGTGCGTGCGTGCAGGATGTGGAATAGGGTGCGGAAGCGAGGCAATTCATGAAGGGAGAATAGAATGAGAACCCCCAATTTGCCAAAATAGGTAATAGTTTTTTTTTTTTTGCGGTACGCGGCCCTCTCACTGTCGTGGCCTCTCCCGTTACGGAGCACAGGCTCGGGACGTGCAGGCTCAGCGGCCATGGCTCATGGCCCCAGCCGCTCTGCGGCATGCAGGATCTTCCCGGCCCAGGGCACGAACCTGCGTCACCTGCATTGGCAGGCGGACTCTCAACCACTGCGCCACCAGGGAAGCCCGGTAATAGTTTTAAAATCAAAGTAGAAGCAGATGTACAGTGCAAAGCCTTCCTCTCACCCTGGTTGTCATCCCTACTCTTCCCATCCCTTCACCTGTCCAAAAAGTAACCACGGTCATTAACTTCTCATGCATATTTTCAAATACACACACACACATTTTATATATATATATACATTTCCACAAATATCTTTTCTATAATTAAATACCAGTATATTGACTCCTTCATATTTAAAAAATTTTTTTAATATCCTGTATGGGTGGTAGTAGTGGTTTTAAAAATATACATACCCATGTGTATATGAATCTGATCTTTATAACATTTAAGAAGTGAAGCTTTATCATGAGAGTATAATGGAACTTGCTTTCTGCAGACGTTTTTGTTCTTATTTTAAATCATTTTAAAGTGTGAATTGTAGGGTAAGCATCCAAAGCAATGTGCATATATCAGTATAACCTAGCTAAGTTAAAAGAAAAATTGGACTAAATTTAGGGTTTTAGTAAAAGAGCATCAAAGGTTTAACTTGCCCAATTTTTCCATACTGCAAGGTGGGCAGTGTAGCTTTTAAAGTATATGAGGGTGGGTCAGTGGAAGAAAACTACATCTTGGTCGACTGCATCTATACTTTCTAGTTTATGCATTATATGTTGCAAGTTTTTGATCGTTTCTTCCACCAGGCTGGCTTCCACTGCTATTCCAAAGTCGTCTAGGATGGTTCCTTCTGCTCGAGTATATCCGTAGACTGGAAATTTAAAAATTAGTTAAAATCATATAAAATGAAAAAGATCCATCACCTAAGAAGCAGTAATATTCCACATTATCTGATTGACTTTGAGTTTTATTGTGTTTTCTGTGTTGTTACTCTTCTCCCTCGTTCAAATATTACAAAGTTGATTGTAAGAAAGCAGAGTATTTAGATTTCAGTAATATAGGAGTGAGCATTCTTCATGCATGATATCAGTGGCATTTTAAAGAGTGTCACAATGGAATATTTTCATTAGCTGTCAACGTTTTCCATTTCTTTGCTTTACAATAAAGATAGATTGTCATCTCTCACTTTAAAAAACAGGACTAAAAGTAATTATAATGCTGTATAGATAGTAATTTAAAAATTATTTTGTTCACAGTTAAACATACATTTTACATTATGCACTGTTGTGTGTACATATATGAAGGTTCATGAAAAAATTTACTAAGTGCAATGTCTCTGTTATTTTCTACCACCTTTTTTTTTTTAAAGGAAACTTTATTTTTATTTATTTATTTTTGGCTGCATTGGGTCTTCGTTGCTGCGTGGGCTTTCTCTAGTTGTGGCGAGCAGGGGCTACTCTTCATTGCGCCGTATGGGCTTCACATTGAGGTGGCTTTTCTCATTGTGGAGCACCAGCTCGTGGCGCGCAGTCTTCAGTAGTTGTGGCTTGAGGGCTCTAGAGCGCAGGCTCAGTAGTTGTGGCACACGGGCTTAGTTGCTCCGCGGCATGTTCCTTAGTTGCTCCTCTAACATGTTCCTTTATGAACTGGTAACCTTCTCTGCCTGATGTAGCTGTCATCCTGGGGTTCCTGTTACATCATTCTGAGAATTCCTTTTATTTCTCTTCTGTGTGGAATCTGTTTTTCTGTTTCCTTTTTCTTTCTTGGTTTACTGTCTCAATTTTATAGAGCATATCCTTTGGTAGCTTCCTGAGAAAGAATGTTTGGGAAGTAAGGGTTTTTAAAACCATGAAAATATCTTCATTCCACCCACTTACCTCGTTAATAGTTTGGATGGGTATCAAATTCTATTTTGAAGATATTGTTGCTTTAATGTCTTCTAGCTTCCAATGTTTCTCTTGAGAAGTCCAAAGCTATTTGGATTTCTAATCCTTTAGACGTGACCTAGATTTTCCCTTTCTGGAATCCTATAGAATATTTTCTTCCCCATTTTTGTGAAATCACAATGGTGGGCCTTTTGGACCTGGAAACTTACATCCTTCAGTTCTGAAAAAAAAATTATTGAATTAATTCATTAGCAAACACTTTTAAAAATTTACTCAGTTCTTTTCTGGAACACTTATTTGGACATGGGGTTTCCTGAACTGGTCCTCTAATTACTTTATTTTTCCTTTCTACTTTTTTTTTTTTTTTTTTTTTTTTTTGGGGTAAGGTACGCAGGCCTCTCACTGCTGTTGCCTCTCCTGTTGCGGAGCACAGGCTCCGGACGCGCAGGCCCAGCTGCCATGGCTCACGGGCCCAGCCGCTCCACGGCATGTGGGATCCTCCCGGACTGGGGCACGAACCCGTGTCCCCTGCA
The DNA here is from genome assembly GCF_003031525.2 of Neophocaena asiaeorientalis asiaeorientalis. Classification (NCBI taxonomy): domain Eukaryota; kingdom Metazoa; phylum Chordata; class Mammalia; order Artiodactyla; family Phocoenidae; genus Neophocaena; species Neophocaena asiaeorientalis. The sequence goes on from NW_020174427.1 coordinate 2,051,020, forward strand.
TCGGCAGGCGGACCCTCAACCACTGCGCCACCAGGGAAGCCCTCCTTTCTACTTTTTATCTCTTGTTTTTATTCAACCTTCTGGGAGATTTCATCCACTTTATCTTTCAACCCTATGTTTAATTTTTATCATATTTTTCATTTCCAAGAACTCTTCTAGTCTTTTTTTGTTTGTTTTTAAAATAGCATCCTATGCTTCTTTTCTGGTTGTGGCATTTTTTGTGTCCTTCTGAGGACACTAATGATAGTTTCCTCTATATAGTCGGTCTTTTTTTTTTTTTAAGTGCATAGTTTTGTTGGTGTTGGTGTCTGTCTTTTATGTTGAATCTCAAATGTATAGATTTTGGGCTTTCTCTAGGACAAGGACTATATATGATTTATCTTTGTGTTCTTAGGGCCTAGATTCAAGAATGCCCAGCACACAGAAAGCATTTTGTAAATTCTCTTTGTTGTTTTAAAAAAAATGATTATTAATAAACGGTTCTGTCAACTCCCCTTTCTTTTTAGCTTCCAACAATAGAAATAAAAATGCTTTTCTTTTTCTTAAGAGCACGTGTAAATGCTAGAATTAAAGGTAGTAGCTGCCTTATACAACTCTTAGCTACCTACATTAATGAAGATAATCAGTGTAGTCAATACAAAAGCTGGAAAAATAAGAAAAATCCTGTTTTTGTATCACTATTGCAAAAATTTTAGTTAGGAGATTTTTCTTTTTTGTCATCATTAATTTCAAAATATGTATGCTTGTTGGGCTGGGGAAATTTTTCAAAATGATACCAAACTGCCCAGTTTATCATCCTACCACTTGGCTTCTTCTGGCAAAATCTAGTTAGAGATAAGTGGATAACTTGGATTGTTTCCAATTTTCAACAAAATTACACATGCTGTGCACTCATATTTTAAAGAAATTTATAGGTCTTCCCTGGTGGCACAGTGGTTAAGAATCCGCCTGCCAGTGTAGGGGACACAGGTTCAAGCCCTGGTCTGGGAAGATCCCACATGCTGTAGAGCAACTAAGCCCGTGTGGCACAACCACTGAGCCTGTACTCTAGAGCCTGCGAGCCACAACTACTGAGCCCACGCACCACAACTACTGAAGCCTGCATGCCTGGAGCCTGTGCTCCACAACCAGAGAAGCCACCGCAGTGAGAAGCTCGTGCACCGCAGCAAAGAGTAGCCCCTGCTCACCGCAACTAGAGAAAACCTGCGTGTAGCAACGAAGACCCAACACAGACAAAAATAATTTAAAAAAAAAAAGAACTTTATAAGAAAAAGTCTTTCACAGATAGTAAGCTTTCTGAAGACATCAAGGTCTCTCAGTTATTCAACTACAGTTACCCTTTCTCAAATCTTCCCTGGAGCTATTTAGAGTTTAAAGGAGTTTGGAGAACATTACTGGCAAATGAAACAGAGAAACCAACAAGACATATAGAAACGCTCAGAAAGAGAACTTTGTACCTTCACAACATAGGAAATGAAGTTTACTAACAACACAGCTGTCAATAAAGGAAGTATGCTAAAATTCACATTAAAACAATCAAGAGTTGATTTATATGGGATTCAAGAGCTATCTTTTCAAAGATTACACAGTATTTCTGGGAATTTAGATTTGCAAATATAAGAAGAAAATATGAGAAATTCTTCCTTGGAAAATTAGTTTATTTGGCATTTTACCACCCAACAACTATGTGGAAACTAAATAAGCATGGGAAAAATGTCAAGTTTTCACATCTCTAAAATTTTATTGTAAAAATGGGTAATTCTTATATTTGATTGTAAGATCTAAGGTTAAAAAAAGAAAAGTAGAGAGGAGAAATTCTTGGAGACTCTCAGAATTAGGTGGACAACCAGTCCAAGCCTCATCTTTTGCTTGAATGCAGTCTTGATTTCATTTTACTACAAGATGAACAATTCAGTGAATCATTGATGAAGCAGTAGAACTGTTTTACCAAATCATTCTTGAAATAAACTTTTCATGTCAAAGCGCAATTGTATCTTTTAAAAAGATTGCTTCCTTAGATACTCTAAAATGTTTTATAAGAAGCATGACAGAAATTTAAAAGGGGGGGTGGGGGCGGGGGAAGGTGTCATTGTCTGGGCAAACCTAACAAATCCATTATTCTTGTTTTTCCCCTTTCTTCATTTTGTCCTTGTCCATATAATATAAATATTTGTAATTACAATTTTGTGTTTTGCTTTTCTCGCATTTATATTTTGTCATGCAACATAGTTTTCATAATTATAATAATTGAGTAGTTTGTTGAGTTTCATAATTTTAAACCATATTTCTATATTTCTGGACCTGAAAGTTGTTCCTCTTAATGATTGTAAATAACTGAGAGCATCTTCGAGGAACTTTTAAAGAATCCTTTGCTAATTGCAAGGCATTTCTTCCCAAGCAAGCTTGCTACTACAAAAATACATCTTTGAAATTGCATGACAACATGAACTATTCCCTTCTATTATAGTGGAGTTAAAGTTGATAATTTTCAGATTTAAGTATGAGCTAGGTCATGGAAAAAATGATTTTGTGTGGACAGTAACAACCCAGGGGTTCTCACACTTAAGAGTGCATCAGGGGACTTCCCTGGTGGTCCAGTGGTTAAGAATCTGTATTCCAATGAAGGGGATGCGGATTCAATCCCTGGTCAGGGAACTAACATCTCACATGGCATGGGGCAACTAAGCTCACATGCTGCAACTACTGTGCCCTCCTGCCGCAACTACTGAGCCCGTGTGCCACAACTAGAGAAGAAGCCCGCATGCCACAATGAAGAGCCCACGTGCTGCAACTAAGATCTGATGCAGCCAAATAAATAAATGTCAAAAAAAGAAAAAAACAGTCCCACCCAAAAGGTTCTGATCCAGTAGCTTGGCTTGAGAATTTGCATTTCTAACAAGTTCCCAGGTGATGCTGATGCTGTTAGCTCCGGACCAAGCTTTGAGAATCACTGCTTTAGACCAGGACTGTCCAATAGAATTTTCTGTGATGATGGAAATGTTCTACACATCTGCTGTCCAATATGGTAACCACTGGCCATGCATGATTACTGAGCACTTGAAATGTGGCTAGTGCAACCAAATAACTGAATTTTAAATTTTACTTCATTTTCGTTAGTTTAAACTGCAGATGGCTACTGTATTGGACAGTAGGGGTCCGGACATGGTTCTAAACCTTGGTTGCACATTAGAATCACCTGGGGGGCTTTAAAAATCGATTCGTGGGTCCTACCCCCAGAGTTTCTGGCTTAATTGGGCTGTAGTGCACCTTAGGCATTGGGATTTTTAGCCGCTTTCCGGATGTCCCAGTTAGGATTGTTGTTTAACAAATCATCCCTAAAGTTAGTGGTCTGAAACCACCATTTTTTAATGCCCGTGGCCTCTGTGGGTCAGGAATTTGGACAAAGTAGATATGACTTGTCTCTGCTTCTCATTGTCTGGGGTCTCATCTTGAAGACTAGAAGTCTGAGGGTGTAGTCATCGGAGGGCTTGACTGGGTTGGATGTCGGAGGTGGTTAACACATGGTTGGTAGTTGATTCTCATGTGTAGTGAAGGTTGACACACACTGATCTAGTTTAATAAAGCAGGTTTTAAAGCCCAGTTTCACAGCTTGTCCTTTGGTTTATTTTACCATCCTGATTGTGATCATGTATGCAAATTCTCATAACCATTAACGTTCTCAAAACTAAAGTGTGAAAGCCTCATAAAATCAGCCTAAATATTTACCTTATTAAGGCGACTTATGGAACTTTAATAGGGTCTTTGTATTATTATGAAAGTTAAGCCTCACAAATAAATTCTCTCCCATTTGAGAAGAGCCTCCTATTCTCTAGCCAGGTGTATTTAATCAAAATACCTCTTATTTGTTTTTCCTTAAATTGTGGCAGAGGGGGAAGGAATTACCTCGATTATCTAGATGCAGGGTACTTGCCTATCCTTCAGCTGACTCCTCCACCTGACTTCTTGGGAAGCACAGGTTTCTCAGCTTTCTAATGGCCTGTGGACCACAATTCCCTGCTTCAGGCCCTGGAACTATGTGGCAGTCCCAACCTCAACTCCTGAACCATTGCAGAGCCCCAGGGACCCCATCTGTGTGGAGGCTCAGGACGGTGTGATGACTGGATGGGAAGACTGGATGCTGCAGGGTCCTGCCACTAACGTGGTCTGTATCCTTGAGCTAGCCATGAACACTTCATCATATGTCAAACTGCGGGCTAAACTAGGTAACCGGTAAGGTTTTTTAAGCTCTAAAATTTAGATTTATCCCAACTATACTTACGTGTAGAGTTGAATCAAATAGAGTGATAGGTAACACTTACAGGGGCTGAAATGGGTTGGGTTGTAATTTACTTCTTGTCAGAGTGTGAGGGAAACTGGGGAGGAAGGGTCACTGTTCTTGGGAGGCTCTGTTTGCCTGCAGTAGCTGATGCGAGAATTGAAGGTGTCAAGTGAAATAAGACAGCCACTAGCTCCAGGTAGCCGAAGCCATTATCAGCTAGCTGGGGAGCCTGGGTTCCTTACAGACATTTCTACATGCCTCCTGTCTCAGCTAGGACAGCAGCTTTTATACGTGCCTACAGGGCATTATAAATCTTCTGATTTGGTCCTTTCAATTAGTTTTTATCTTGTACAGTTGTGTTCTCTTGGGGGACCAGTGATTTTTAAGCTGGTCTTGCAGGCATACAGCTGTTTTATGTGATAAGTCTGTATGTATGGGGGTGGAGAAATGACATTTCCAGAGCTGTTAGCCTAAAACTTACTTGGGCAGTTTGTTTTGTTTCTGAGGGTTCTGTTATAACCTAACCAAAAGTGTGGTTAATTCCCAATATTTCTTATCTTCAACTGTGAGATGAATTCTGTTTAGTAAGAAAGAGAGAGAGAGAGAAAGAAAGGGGGAAAGAGAGAAAGGGGGGAGAGAGTGAGAGTGTTTCCTTTCGGGTTTGTGTCCTCTTACCCATTCTTTTGAAAGCAGAGTGGAGTTACTGATTTCTCTCTGACCATTTAGAGTCTGGTCTGTAGGTGTGATGAGCTTTGCTACTGTTAGAAGAGGTGTGAGGAAAGCATCTGTGTGCCGTTGCCTTGAGGGAAGAAGTTTGGAGCCTTGTTTTTTTAAAAGACAGGGAACAGGAAGGAAGGCTTTGAGGAAAGGGAAGCTTTACCCTTTGTTGTTGGCTCTTTGTGTTGTCTTGAAGAGACACTCCCTAGATTGTACACCCACCATGAATGACCACAACTATTCATGTATCTCAAGCCGGGAGCCTCAGGGGAAAATCAGAAAGGGCAAAACCATGAACTGCTCAGGCATTCTATTGCAATATTGAGTAGATTTATCCCCAATTTTGGAAGGGTCATGCAGTAAACCCTCATGTAGTTTGTTGAGCAGATTAATAAGCCTTTAAATATACTTACACTTTGTAGTTTAATAAACAAGTCCTCAGAATTGATGCTTTGTGTGCCCACCTATCTATAAGCGCAGCTCAGCAGAGAATATGTCAAGATGTAGAGCTGAACTTGTAACTGCTCTTTTTAAAATTGGATAACAAACTGTTAGCGTTTTTTGTTTTGTTGTGTCTTTTGTTCTCTATCTTTAATGACTTCTATTTAGATTGTTAATTAAAGTTTAGTATTCCCTGTACAAATTGTAACAGGGGATGGTTACATTATTGTGTTAAGAAAGAGCCTTAAAATTACTGTTTCCAGGGTAATGCTTTGAGTAAGGAGGAAGGAGTGTGGTAGGGGAAGCTTATCAAGATAATGGTGTTAAATTTGAGCAGCCTTATCCAGTTTTAAACATCTGCCTTTTTGATCTAGAGTTACTGTAACAAACAGGTAACATTAGCATGGTAATGTAACTAAGTTTGTTTTGTTTTGTTTTTGTTTTTGAAGCCTTTAAGTTTTGCTGGCTTTGATAGTTACCAATAGAATAGTATTCCCCCCCCTCTGCAATGACAGCTTAGTCTGCGTTTTTGTGATGAATTATGCAGTGGAAATAATTTTTCCCAATTGTTTTTCTTTTAAGTACTGAACAAAGAGTCTTCCTTATTTGTGTGTATAAATGAATTTTTCTGAATGGCAGTGTACATCTTTGCTTTTGTAGTTTGATACATTGAAATAACCTCACCCATCTGTTTAAAAGTTAGCCCAGATAAAGTTTAAATGTTCATAAGTATATGAATTACTTTGTTTTTGTTTTTTGCGGTACGTGGGCCTCTCACTGTTGTGGCCTCTCCTGTTGTGGAGCACAGGCTCTGGACGCGTAGGCTCAGCGGCCATGGCTCACGGGTCCAGCCGCCCCGCGGCATGTGGGATCTTCCCGGACCGGGGCATGAACCTGTGTCCCCTGCATTGGCAGGCGGACTCTCAACCACTGCGCCACCAGGGAAACCCTGAATTACTTTGTATTTGAGCCAGAGCTTTTACTCAATGAAAGGAAATCTTTTATTTGCCTTTTGTATGTTTCTGTGGCCATCCAGTTGGGTGTAAATATCTAGTAGTTTTGTAAAACACTATCAAGTATTGTGACAGAATGATGTAGTGGTCCAGGGCCACTCAGAGGACTTGGGAGACCAACTGCTTATATTTGAACCTGATTATGCAACTGACTAGCTGCAAAATGTCTGGCAAGTCCCTTAACCCTCTGTGCCTGTATTTCCTCATCAGTAAAATGGGAATAATAAAATTACAGACCCATAGCGGTTGTGAGGATTACCTGAAAAACTGGGTTCACCTCTTGGTGGGTGTCAGAGAGGGAGAAGGAGGACTTATTACTTGTAGCAAGTAAGGAAAACACCGGGATCTTTCTCAGAGCTGTGGCTCCCCAGCAGCAGAATTGGGGAAGTTTTAAGCTAAGGGTACCTGCATATTCATGAAGGAGCTTGAGCCCAGGAGAATTCAGCATAGAATTGGGGCAAAGGTCAACAGAGCCCAGGCTTTAGTTGATTGAAGTCACAAAAGGTCAACTTCATCATTCTGTCCTCCACCAGGGTGGGGACTTTATTTCCTACAGACTCAAAACTATGTATCAGATGACTGTGTATAGCCCTTGAGGAGGAACTAGGGCTCTGTTTATCGCTGAACTGTGTTTCTTGACTGCTTTCCCTTTGTTCCTGCATCCCCTGGCTTCATTTAAGAGCATTAATTACTGAGACCTGTTCAAGGGCAAGCATTGTAGCCAGGCTTAGATCCCCAAATGGCTTAGGTCAAAATGGCTTCTCTTCTGTCAAGGAAGCCGTGCCTGGTTCACTTCCTCCAGGGACCCCCTACCCCATCTGTTTATAATAGCAGGGTACCTTGCACAGGGCACACATTAAGTGTTGACAATTTAATATTTTTATTAACACGGAACACTTAAAGCTTGTTGACCTACGCTTTGCTTCTCATTCCAAGTTTAATAAATGAAGTTTTTTTTTTAACACCCAAGAAGAGCAATTAAAGAAGGATGTCTCAGAATTTTTGCTTTTTATTGTTATGAATTTTCTGATTACTTCTGATTTAAATGTGGACACTTCATGCAGTATGTGGTGACACTTTGTGGTGTTAAATCAGACAGTTGCCATGTCTCAGCTGACAGACCACAGGAACACTGCTCTTTGGAGATGGATGTGTTGAATTTTGTTGAAAGGGAAATTCCCTCTATGACAGGTGTTCACCAGTCTGGTCATTTGGCAGTCATTCATTTGGGCAAAGAATATATGCCCATAAATTGTATGTGAACACATTGGGAAGTATAATTTCTTGACAAAATTTTGACATGTTTGTAAAAGTATGTTTGGGAAGAATGGGGGGCTGGCGATGGGAGGGTGCACCAAAGCCCTGGGACAAGATCTGAGGGGGAAAACCGCAGTGTAAAGAGCTTGCCCTGGAATTTGACGCATTGCCAAACTATCTGAGTAACGAGAGCCTGTCTGGAGACCTGCATAGGGATGGGACCGTAGCCCTAATTGTGCAACTTCAGCTCTGTGTCCCAGGTAGTGGGTGTCCATCCATTGTTTCCTTAGACACAGTACGTTCTCAGTAAATGTCTGTTGTGCTTGATTGTATTTCTGTTAATTGGATATATGGTGACTAGGCTGTAGTTAGTATAGGAGATTTGTAGATGGTCAGTACTACCTAGTCATAGACTGACTTCTGAGGAAATGAACATCTGGAGCTACCGAAACATTGTATTCAGTAATATTGGGTTTCTATGCTTTTTTTCTCTTTCTGAGGAAACTGACTTTATTATCCCAGTCCCCAGGCTGGTGACTCTTGTTTCCAGTGTTTACCATACTGGAGACATGGACTTCAGGGCCTTTCTAAAAACTCAAAATAGACATATAGTTTTTCTTGTATATCTGGTTCTCTGGCGCCCCTTAACTGAATATGCGTCTTCCTGAACTGTCCTATTTATTTATCTGTTTGTTGGTAATCTTCTGGGTTTTGGTAGTCTTTCACTGACTCACTAAAATTCAGAAAATACGTTTATGCTATTTCGCAGAAATATTCGAGTTTCCTTTGAACTTACTAGTCATTTTCTTAAACATTTTTTGCAAAAAGATATACAAATATGGAAACCTAAATGCATGCAGATTTGTGGGGTTTTTTTAATACGGGAGTGATGTACGCCTTCTCAGAAATTTTGGTCAGATTATCCAATTTCCTGTGTGCAGAAATACACGAAAACTAAAGAGGAAGATAAAGAAAAATTTTGATGTACTAAATTCTTTGTACATTTACGTGAATGATCATCAAGTGTGTGCTTTGCTTTTCTCCTTTCTCCCTCTGCGTGTCAAACACCTCAGCCAACATTCCCAGCCTGTGGCTTTGTAAGTGGGGAAAATACAGGCATGTTCCTCCCGTTTGCCTCACCCTCTCTCTGCTGTGTCCTTTGATGTCTTCCAGGCTCTGAGAGTTTGGTGCTGCTGCCCTTGTTCCACCCCTGGAAGCAGAGAACTTGATGGGGCGGTGGGAGGAGGAAGAATTAAAGGAATTGAATTGGCCTGGGCCCTGACCTTCCTGGCCCTCGTCAAAGCCGTCTCAGTGATCTGGAGTCAGCATTAGGCTGAGATTGGGGAGACAGGGTCAGACTACATGTGCCCCATTCCGTAGCTGGAATGTTTTAAAGTATCTGAGGTATGTATTAGGTATCTTCAGTTTTCATTTGGGAAGGTAAAGCCTTTTTCTACTTGATTAGTCAACCTTCATGGTTAAACGGCTGTTAATCGGCACGAATCAGAGCCTGTCAGAAAGTATCATTCCAGGTGGGACGCTGAATGCAGAGGAACATTTTTATTTCAGGATTCTGAGACAGGGGATCTAATGACAACATGAAAGTGAAGCGATTTCACATCAGTTACACGCTTACAGCAATTTGCCTGCTTCAGTTACCAGTGTGTGTGTGATTCCGATCAATTTCAATGCAGTCTTTGACTGAAAGTCTGGATCCTGGATAGGCCTGGCTCTGGGAACTCCTCCCTAAGCCTCTCATTTAGTGAATTCTTTCTAGGGATGTCACTGATAGGTCCTGGTAGGGGTGTTGAGCAGAAATAGGTTACAGCCGTTCAAAAGCCTTGAATCAGTTCCCCTGATCATTCTGGTGCCCTTCCTCCATCCATGTGGCCAAAACCTGTGGCCCTGAGTAAAGACAGAAATAAGTATTGCAGAAGGCCAGCTTGTTCACATGTGTTTGCCTACAGTGGACTGCTGTGAACGTGCAAGCAGGTTGGTCCTTGATCTGCTTTGGAGTTGGTTAAGTAGGAGTAATGTGGTATTTGTGGGGGGTACTGAAAACTCATTAGGATTTGAATGTGTAGAAAACCAAACCAAAGCTACCTCTTTCTGGCATCTCCTCCTTGAGATCACCAAGCCCCTGGGTAGAATGAGGTAATTTTAGAGTATCCTCAGTTGTGATGTTTGCACTCCAAATGCTTGCTAGCCAGAGCCCCGTGGTCCCATTCTTGAAGCCACCCGCTGCCCTGCTCGTCCCACAGGTGCCCCATGTCATTAGGAAGTAGCGGGCTGCCCTTTTCTGAGCACGTCCCACAGGTGCCCCATGTCATTAGGAAGTAGCGGGCTGCCCTTTTCTGAGCATGGTGGAATTGAGAGAAGCTGTAGTTTAGGAACTGGTGTGCATTTCGGGGCCTATACGCTGGGAAAAAACAATACTGTTCATGTTTCTAGTTTTCTGAAAAGCTGTCTTTCGCGAAAGCTCTTCACTTGCTTGTGGCTTCTCGCTTGCAGTATGTGGCCCTTTAATAAAGACTTGTGCTTTGACAGCAGGGTATCACATCAGCCCACACAGCCACGTGGCACTGGCGTCCTGACTGTGAATATGTCCCTGTATGAAAATTGTCAGTGGGAGCAGAGGCCCTGGCCTGGTGCCACCTGCTCTGGGGGCTGTTGCGTGGAGGCCAGCCAGGTGGGAACTGCCTAGTATCTCCTACACTCGCTCTGACGGGGGCGGCAGATAACAGGGCTCCTTGCTGTTTTGCACAGTTTAGTGAATGATCTTTGGGTGTGTCAGTCTTCCAAACTTGAAGCACTTGTTTCTCATTTTGGCCAGGCTCTAGCCTTGACATTGGGCTGGACTTTTGGGAAGAAGCTTGGCATTTTATATTTTAATAAACTGTCCAATCTTCTTTGTCTCTGTTGGTGGTTGGGGAGCTCTGTGGGTGGTGGAGAGGAGATAGAGCACATGTAGGCATCGTGTGGGTACCTTAGTCCAAGTGCTCTGACCACTTGCCAACTCCACCCCAAAGGTCAGCTGATCCCCTTGGAGGGTGGGCACATCTGGACAGGCCTGCTCTGAAGAGGCCGCCCGGGGATTCTGGTTACATGGCTCAGGAACCCTAGCTCTGTGAAGCGCTATTCCAGGCTCCTGGTCCTTCTCCACTAGCTTCTAGAGTGTTTTACAGGTTTGAGGCATGGCTTACTGTGAACATTTTGTTAGTGCATGTGTGCATGCTTGTGTACTTGCTTATTTGTTTATTTAGCTTATCTGCAAGCAGAATGATACTTGTAAAGTGCCTTGTGTTCATTTACTGACAGTTCATTATAGCTCTGTGAGTTCTGTCATGGAGTGCTGAGTAAATGTTTCCAAATACTTGAGTGGAAGATAATAATAACCAACTTCATGGCCCTGGAGAATTTGTGCAAATGGCTTATTGCCCCTTCTAGATGTAAACTTAGGGCAGAACCCCTGTTTTACTTACCTTCGGTTTCTTTGTTCCTTTCCCCCAGGAGCCAGCACATGCCTCGTACATAGTAGGTGCCTCCTAGATGTTTATGATTGGATACTGTGAAAGATATGGATGTGCATTTTACAAGAAGAGCTGTGCCTGGTACATGAGTCTGTGGGTGGAGTGTTTTTATTTGATCCTCAGGCTGTGTCTGTCACGTCATTTGTGGTTTTGCCACTTCTAGTCTGGGCCCTATGAGACCTTTAATTTTTGCATTCTATTATTACATAGTTATAGGCTCTGCACTGTTATGTGATCTGTCTGTTTGTCTTTGATAATGACAGTACAAATGTGGCTCTTGAGCCTTACAACTTTGACTACCACTGCCCGGGGCTGACAAGCAGAGGCCGTAGCTGCTTAGTATCACTTAAATAAAGGTCGATCCAGCCAAGGGGTCACCCAGACTTTGACAAAGTTCACATTTTTAATGTCTGCTGCGTAACACATGTGGCAGCCTGAGCAGCAAGCTCTGTATGGGTAACTAGCAGAAGAGAATCCTGTCCTGGGCAAAGTCATGAGGTCAGGTATGTTTCACCCCCGGTAGTGCTAGAGCTTTTGTTTGCCCCAGAGGTGGTATGCGGTCCCAGACTTGGGTGGATCCTAGAGCAAGCTGACTTGGTTGGCACTGATGTGAGTCAATATGAGAAGAGAGGAGGTGCTATAGGGAGAGCCGGGTGGGGGCACAGAACTGAGAGGAAGGGAAGATGCTGGAGTGGTGGGGAGTTGCCCGTGCATCTTCCTCCAGCTTCATCTGGGGTCTGGTGCCTGTTACCCTGGGTCAGCTCCCTGGTTTTAGGGCCTGCTGGCCCACTTACTCTTTTTTTTTTTTTTTTTTTTTTTGCGGTATGCGGGCCTCTCACTGTTGCGGCCTCTCCCGTTGCGGAGCACAGGCTCCGGACGCGCAGGCTCAGCAGCCATGGCTCACGGGCCCAGCCGCTCCGCGGCACGTGAGATCCTCCCAGACGGGGGCACGAACCCATGTCCCCTGCATCGGCAGGCGGACTCCCAACCACTGCGCCACCAGGGAAGCCCTGGCCCACTTACTCTTCTTCCTCCTGGTGGGTAAGGGCACCTCTCATCCTCTGGTTCCTAGGCAATTGGGTTGATATGGCATCTTTTACTTGTTCTCGAGGCAGTGTTTTTGTTGTTGTTTTAATTCTGAAGCACACATACCAAATGGTGCTCCTAAGATTGTCACTCTCCCAGGGGTTCTTTGAGGGTGGTGGGCAATTTGTAGCGTATTGTCCCAAGAATGCACACTGGAGTGGGAGTCATGTGAGAATGGCACTCTATAGTGATAGCTTTGAATCTGTTTTTATTTATATTTTAAAGTAAACTATTACAGACTTTATTAAGACTATACAGCCGTTGCAGACTTTATTTAATAAGCACGTTATTGACAAGTTACTTTTGATACATCTCACAGTGATTACCAAACATTCACTAGTAATAGTCCCATGGCTGAGCCTTGTTGGGTCCAGAAATCAGAGCAGGAAGGCAGAAGGTTCAGTGGGGAGCCAGCTGAGAGCAGGGGAGACCCCTCGCTGCAGGTCTTACCAGAGGGAGGTGAAAGATGCAGGACACTTTACTGGGAGTTGTTGCCAATAGTAGTTTGTATGGTAAGGTATTTCTTGACTCTGGAGAGAGCCAGGCATCCAGGCTCTTGGAACCTGCAGGCTTCTAGAAAAGCTTTGGAATTTGGGTAGTTTTCTCCGCTTTAGGCAAGTTCAGTTTTCCAATCCTTGAGCAACTGAGTGTGAGATGGACTCCTGCTATCTTTCCTTCTTCACAGCACTTTTAAAATGACAAACTAACAAACAAAACAGTTCTACTTTTATTATTATTATTTTTTAACCCAAGGGTCTGTGTGGCTGACCTTTTGGGAACTCAAGCTAACTTTTGCTTGGCTTAGGACTTCCAAATGCAGGAAAGCAAGAGGCATATATCATTCTTTCTCTTTTTGAAATCTTAAATAACTTTTTATATAATTTTGTTTCTAATTATAAAAATGATGCACATTCACTGTTAAACAACTTAGAAAATGTAGGATATTAGAGAGATGTAAAATAAGATTTGCTCATCATCCTGTTAATATTTTGATGCAGTTCCCTTTTTCTGTGCATGATATTTTATACTGCTGAACGAAGAACCTACTTCTTAAGGTTATGAAAGCCCAGCAATTGCATACTGCGTCTAGGCTGTAGCACTATCTAAAATTTTAGAATACTAACTTCAGCTCAGCATTAGTCCAAGTCAGAGTTCTCACGGACATTTTGTGTGTGTGTGTTGCTTCATCTTTTTAAAAATTAATTAATTAATCAATCAGTTTTATTTTTGGCTGCGTTGGGTCTTCGTTGCTGTGTGCGGGCTTTCTCTAGTTGCGGTGAGCAGGGGCCACTCTTCGTTGCGGTGCGTGGGCTTCTCATTGCGGTGGCTTCTCTTGTTGGCGAGCACGGGCTCTAGGTGCGCAGGCTTCAGTAGTTGTGGCACGCGGGCTCAGTAGTTGTGGGGCACGGGCTTAGTTGCCCTGCAGCATGTGGGATCTTCCCGGGCCAGGGCTCGAACCTGTGTCCCCTTCATTGGCAGGCGGATTCTTAACCACTGTGCCAACAGGGAAGCCCTGTTGCTTTATCTTTAATACCTCTCTTCACCAAAGCTTTCCCCTCCTCAGACTACTTTTTCCTTGAGAAGTGCTCAGCACCAAAGGGAATAGAATGTCTACTCAGCCAAGCATGGTCTGCGGAATATTTGGAGTGTTCCCTCCCTCACTAGTGAGGCAGCCTTAGCGGCACTAGTTCTGGAATCCAGGCTCCCTGGGTGTAAGTCTCAGCACCGGTGCTTACTAGCTGGGTGATCCTGAGCAAGCTACTTAACCTCACCAAGCTATAATTTTTAACTTGGTTTAAAATAGATAAAGCACTTAAAAATGATTTGTGGCACATGGAAAATATTAAGTGTTAGCTATTTTTATCAGTGCATTGTTATTAATGCAGTAGTTGCATTGTTATTAATGCACTAGTAAGAACCATAAGACAGGGTTGATGCTGAAGTAGTTTGATGAATAATGACGATAAGAACAAAAATACTTTTAGATAATTTCTCAGTTATTTGATGGGAGGATGCAGTTGTCTAGGCCTGATCTGTGTGGAAACAATCGGACATTGTACCGTATTTGGATTAGGTCTAGTTTTTATTCATACCCTCCATTTATGTAAATGCTCAAATTGTCACATCTTGACCAATAAGAATCTTCTTAATTGTGTTCTTTCAGCTGCTCTTCAGAACTTTTGAAAGTATTCTTGCTCACTGGCAAAACTATGTTCCAGAATCTTGAATACTTACTGTGTCAAGATATAAATCCATTTAGTGGAAAAGAACATTAGAGACAAAGCCCAGTTGGTGCACCAGGTTATATCTCGTATGTATTAAAGTTGCTGTGTTAGGTCACTTTAGAGAGAGAATTAAAAATATGCACATGGCTTTGGGACAGCCTGGAGGGGTGGGAGGGGGAGAGTGGGAGGGAGGGAGACGCAAGAGGGAAGACACATGGGAGCACATGTATATGTATAGCTGATTCACTTTGTTATAAATCAGAAACTAACACACCATTGTAAAGCAATTATACCCCAATAAAGAGGTTAAAAAAAAATATGCACATGTATAATTTTTATGAGTTGACATTGATAATTTTCATTTTAACCTTGCCTTTATCATACTACTTACCTATTTGAAAGTTTTTAACCCCACGGTTGTACTTCTTTTTAATTTGATGAGCTTGTGATTATTTCTTAATCTAAAATTGTGGCTAAAGCTGATGTGCTCT
Source organism: Neophocaena asiaeorientalis asiaeorientalis (assembly GCF_003031525.2). NCBI lineage: Eukaryota > Metazoa > Chordata > Mammalia > Artiodactyla > Phocoenidae > Neophocaena > Neophocaena asiaeorientalis. Next base: position 2,066,059 of record NW_020174427.1, read on the forward strand.
TTATCACCACAAAGAGAAACTGAAAATAAAACAAGGTCAATATCAATCCTGATACTAAAGCTACTAAATAAGGAACAAGATTTAACATCACAGATGTCTCCGACGGCTGTGCTCTGAAAACATCTCACTAATGAAGCACAGTTAAATTACTTTGTTTTGAGTCATTTGTAATAATTTTTTTTCCTTCCTGCTTCTAAAAAGAGAATGGAACTTTTGACTAAGTAAAAGCTATGTGAAATTTTGTAAGGACCAGGGAAAGAGTTTCTATGTCTGAACTGAGTTTCTCTCAATAACTGTTGAAATATTGACCAATAAAATGGTCTTTAGATTTGAATCAAATAGAACAAGAGCCTTATTTTTCCCCACCTATGATTTTTAATATTTGAACACTGTTCTCAGCTAGTCAAGTTTTAGATGCTTGTATGTCTAGCCTTAATGGAAACATTATCACCAAATTAAATTTGTGGACAGACCATATCTAGAGATTAAACATGACCAAAACTAAAAACTATCAGAGAAAACTAATCCCTCATTTTCAGTTGGGACACCTTAGTTTCCTTTGATTTTTTTTTTTTTTTTTTTAATAAACCTTTCAGAATTCTAAAAACATTTATCTGGAACAAAATCAAGTCAACTTTGAAGATCTTCAGATGGTGTTTACCCAAGTCTGTGAAAAATTTGCCAGGCTAGTATCATTTTTGTCCAATACACATTATTACCAAAAAAACAAAAAACAACAAAAACAAAAACCCCCAAACCAAAAAGTACCCCAAACTTTAAACTTCTGTGTTTCTTTTCAAGCAAGCAGCTTCAGGGTATGCTCAGCTTGACAGCATTGTACTTTTATTTTCTTCCTCCATGTAATAGAGACATTTTCTACTATTTTAATGAATTTGATTTACTTTCACTTTATTAATAATGGGCTTCAATACTTATTATCTTTGCTTTTTCTACATTTGAGGGCAATAGGGAATAAGGTACAGTTTCCAGATGTCAACTTCTGAGAACCACAGACAAGACTTATTAAAACATCCTTTTAGGCCAATGAATCATCATAGCTTCTGACAAGTAGGAAAATGGACTTATTTGAACATCATTTGCATGTTGCCTACCATTTTTCAAATGTATTTTATGAGAATTAGTGAGGTGGCTACAATATTAGCAGCTAACAGAAGAGGAAGAGAGTTAATGGAGCTGGTTTACTCTAAACTGAATGATTAGTTCCTGGATAACATTCTTTAAAATCAGCTTTATTGAGGTGTAATTTACCTACAATAAAAATGCACCCATTTTAAGTGTACACGTTCTTGCGTTGTAATAACTGCATACATCTGTGTAACCACCACCGTTAAGATCCAGAACATTTCCATCATACAGTTCTCTTGGGTCCTCTTGCAGTCATTGGTGATATATTGTTCATATCGTAAAACTTTTTCTCCCCATGTTAATCCACATGCCACTCTTCCTCCTTCTCTGGATCCCACTTTTATTGGTCACAAGGTTGAAAGGGAAGCAAAACCCTTTGATGTCTACACCCACTGGTCATATAATTATACTATATGGGATAAATGATTTTCCTTGTGAACTTGAAGTTTACAGTGCAGTAGGAGAGAGGACAGACAGACCTGCAGTCTAATTAATTGACTCAAATGCGTAGATGTTAAGATACTTTGGGACTGCCTGAAAACATAAACTTCATCCTACTCATTGCATTGTCATTAATAAGCCAGAACTAATTGGAGAAATCATATTTTGAGTCAAGCATGAGGAAGATTCTAATGGAATGGAAAGATGTAGCGTGGCTGTATTTATACCTACAACAATGGAGGCTCCAAGGGGAGACGGGGAGAAAGGGCCACAGGGAATTTGTCAGGTCAAATAGACGTAAGAGTCTTGAGCTCGCTGTGGCTGAGCTGTCTCAGGGTCTCATTCAGGGTACCTGGGAATGACCTCCGGACTCAGGTAAACGTTCATTCAGCTCCCACACCAGCATGAGCTTTTCCCTGAGGGCAGGGCCGGGGTACCACGGCTCCGTCTGGCTCCGCCTTCAGCCTCCTGCCTCTTCCTGGCTCTGTGCATCTCTGTAGTCAGTGTCTTCTGTTTGTTGCCTCCATCCCCAGGTGCCTTCACGGATCTTTCCTGTACTCTTCCCTTTTATGGCCTTTGTTATGGCTTACTGCTTGCTTCTCTCCTGTGTCTCGGCCTTTGCAGGAAAAGCCTGACCTTTTATGGCTATTTCAAGCCTGTACTTCAGTTTATTACCATATTTTCTCTGAATCAAAAGTGCTATCTGTTGTAAGACTTGTCAGTAGTGAGGTGCCACAAAAGAAGGAAAAACTGTTACTAATTGAGCCATTAAACCTTGATTATAAGATGTGTCCCAATTCCCAAATGTTAAAATGTGGATAAAAAGCAGTATCACCAACTAAACACTGAGCACTCCAGAGCACAGACTGGAACACAGGGCTTGGGGAGGATATCCAAGGTAAAAGGAGAAGAAGAGAAATAGTTTGAAACTAGGAGTAAGATGCCCAGTGTACATTGTAAAGTCCATGTAGTTTCTGGAGGTGGACCTCATATTTGGCTGAAATATTATAGAAGCCCATGCAAAAAGAAAAGCACTATGGGTTATATGTCTATAAGAAGAAAACAAACCAGTTGCTCAAAAGTAAAATAGCTATTGCTGTTACTAAGCCCTGGATGAAATATCTCCATCTCCTCTTTTTTTTTTTTTTTTAATTTTTATTTATTTATTTATTTATATTTGGCTGCCTTGGGTCTTTGTTGCTTGACACGGACTTTCTTTTTTAGTTGTGGCGAGCGGGAGCTACTCTTCGTTGTGGTGCACAGGCTTCTCATTGTGGTGGCTTCTCTTGTTGGGCACGGGCTGTAGGCGTGCAGGCTTCAGTAGTTGTGGCACGTGGGCTCAATAGTTGTGGTACACGGGCTCAGTAGTTGTGGTGTGTGGGCTCAGTAGTTGTGGCTCACGGGCTCTAGAGTGCAGGCTCAGTAGTTGTGGCACATGGGCTTAGTTGCTCCATGGCATGTGGGATCTTCCTGGACCAGGGCTTGAACCCATGTCCCCTGCATTAGCAGGCGGATTCCAAACCACTGCGCCACCAGGGAAGCCCCGTATCCTCATACAGTGTCATTTAGTGAACAATATCCTCAACAGCATCTTTACTATCAGTGCAATCACGTCCCCCCCCCAGCTTTATTGAGATATAATTGACATAGGACATTGTGTAACTTTAAAGTATACAACGTGTTGATTTGATGTACTTGTATGTTGCAAAAATAATCACCACCTTAGCTTAGCTCACACCTCCATCACGCCACATAATTACCATTTCTTTTTTGTGGTGAGAGCACTTAAGATCTGGTCTCTTAGCAACTTTCAAGTATATGATATAGTAGTACTAACTATAATTGCCATGCTGTGCATTAGATCCCCCAAACTTTAAATGCAGTCACTTTGACTGGACTGTTTTTGTCTGTTTGATTTACAGTAGTTGGTTGGTAAAATATTGTAGTTGCAGTTTGCCTCTCTTGGTCTGACCTAATTAAGGGATAATATAAAGGGCTTAAAATATATGTGGTGCTTGTTAGGCCAATTTTATGGTGATTTCAAGTTCCTAACTTGATTACTGGGATTTGGTTAGGCTCATGTCTTAACTTGCTTGAGTATCTCCACATCAGTTGCTACTTCCCACCTTGGTAATCTCAGCTCCTTATCAGGTCCCCTGCCACTCCAGCAAAGTCCTGCTCCTTACAGGTCCAGATCTTATGAAGTTGCATGTTGAAATTCTTACATTCTTATCTTCTCCAGTCTGAAATGTCCTTTTAGCCTCCTCTCCACAAACTCATAGTTCTTTTTAGATGATTCAAAATCCATCCTCCTTTCTCTGACCCTTGTTTTAACTTCAACCCCCCTTAACATTATTTAGATAATTTTAACTATGCTATGAACTTGTTCATTTACTTTTTTATAATTAAAAAACAAAACCCAGGTTGTAAGTTCAGCTTTTCTTAGATCCCACATGTGTGATATCAGATAGTATTTGTCTTTGTCTGGCTTATTGCACTTAACATAATGTCCTCAGGGTCCACCCATGTTGTCACAAATAGCAGGATTTCCTTCTTTCTCATGACTGACTAATATTCCAGACACACACACACACACACACACACACACACACACACACACCACACACCCCACACCACACCATACGTCATCTTTATCCTTTCATCCATTGACAGGCACTTAGGTTGTTTCCATTTCCATATCTTGGCTATTGTGAACAGTGTTGCAATAATCATGGGAGTGCATATTTCTCCTTGATATCTTGTTATTTCCTTTGGGTATACACTCAGAAATGGAATTGCCTGATCATACGGTAATTCTGTTTTTAATTTTTTGAGGAACCTCCATGTTGTTCTCCATAGTGGCTGTACCAATTTACATTCCCACCAACAACGTCCAAGGGTTCCCTTTTCTCCACATCCTTGGCAATGCTTGTTATCTCTTTCCTTCTTGATGACAGCCATTCTAACAGGTGTGAGATGATATTTCCTTTTAGTTTTGATATGCATTTCCCTAATGATTAGTGATGTTGGGAATCTATTTATGTACCTGTTGGCCATTGGGATACCTTCTTTGGAAAAAATGTATTTTATTCCTCTGCCAATTTTTAAATCAGATGTTTGTTTTTTATTATTGAGTTATATATATGAGTTCTTTATGTATTTTGGGTATTAACTCCTTATCCCATATATGGTTTGCAAATATTTTCTCCCACTCTATTTTTGTCCTTTTCATTTTGTTGATTATTTCTTTTGTTGTGAAAATTTTTTATTTTTAATTTCCATTGACTCATACTCTTTTCTTATGATTCTACCATGTTGGTAACTTTTAACTCCTAACATTTCTCTACTGGTTGGGGAATCACAAATGCCATCCAGAATGAATGCATAATGCAGCTTTTCCTAGACTGTGACCACAGCCTCTTGGGGAGGGCATGTTAGTTGGTGGGAACTGAGAACTTTTAATTGCACGAGGAAACCTACCATTAGATGTCCCCAACGTTCATATTCATTTTTGGGGTTAATGTGGTGGTTTAATAAGTATAAATTGAAAATGACCTATTTTGCCTGAAGACGAGTCCCATCTACTTCAGGTGGGGTAGACCTCTGTTTGCTGGGGAGAAAACTGCTGATACAAAAGGTGTTAGAATCATCTTATTTTAGGATTGTTTAGTGACTGCCTGTTGCCAGCCAGTTTATTTTTCTAAGAATACATTCTTTCCTCTCCTGCTTTCCAACTCTTGACTTGTATGTGTTCATACAGAGAAACATCTGGTATTCCGAGAATTTTATTTTTGGTGGCAACTGAATATTACTGTACTTGCATTGTATCTAGTTCCCAAGCATAATGGAGCATGGTTAATAAAGAGCAATTTGCAAATGTACATAAAATTCATGGTTCTGTATGAGTATGGCTGAATATCCCACGCACGCTCTATGAACATAAATGAGAATGTCTCTCTAGAAGCTCTCACGAACTTCAGGCATCATGTCAGTTTTTCTCGTCATTGTGTACTTAGCAGAAAGGCTTACAGTAAACATTGAATGAGTGATAAGATGTATATAGCTCCTAAACAGTGACTTGTATGTAGCTTACCAACATATTTTTCATTTAGAAATAAGTAACACAAAACCGTTAGCATTGCCAAAATATGTTCATAATTGAATTTTTATCCATTCAAGAAAATAAATAGGGGATGAAAATCAGTTTAGTGTTGGGGTGAATAAAACCATGACAATGGGTTAGATGGAGTAAATGAAATTAAAATACAAGAATAAGTCATACACCAAGAATTAATTGAAAGTATCACATTATACATTCACGGTGACTATGAAGCAGTTGAATAAAAGTTTGAAATTTGAAATACCATGAGGGTAGTAGGTGGGAAAAAGTAAATTGCTGTTAGAATATCCAATTGTCTTTGCCTCTCAAAATTCAAATAACAGCTGTACTACATTTATAGAGAATAGTCTTTACTATTTATAGCTTGAGAACCAATGTTATAAGCAACAAACTATGTATTAGGATATTTATAGACATTTTACTTCACAATTTTAGATACTCAGAATTCTGATGTATCTGGTTTTCACCAGATACAGAGTTAGATGTATGCTGTGCAGAACCCCCCTATGCAAATAAAGATTTTCTTAAGGAACAGTTGCAAGAAATTTTTCTGCTAAGAGGGGCCAGAGATGACATTTTCCAGGGAACAGTTTTTGCAAGCCACTTCAGTGGATTTAGAGTTTAGGGTGATGTGATGGATCATCTGGAGATAGTAGATGAAATCAGTATCGCTGAAGATAAATTACAGTTGATTAGAATGGGTGGTGACTTGGTGGGTGCTTTGGTTAAATCCCTCGTTGTGCACAAGGTATAATTGTAACTAGATGAAAGCATAGCGGCTTGTAGAGGCAGGTGTCTATTATATAAAAAGCTTTCTATTTCTGTGTCAGGTTATCAGACAGAAGCCTGCTTCAGTAGCAGGGTTTGGTGACATTTCATGGTTGAAAATTTTCTCTGTGAGTATTTCCTGGAGGAAGACTGGTGCAAGACTTTAGAGTGTTCTTTAAAAGCTTTTTGTAAAACTATGGGAGCCATTGTGATGGCCAGTTTCATGGTAGTGTGAACGGGAAGGAAAAAACCTCTACCAGGCTATTAGATACTCCATACACATCATGTCTTCAAATATTGTGATAACCCTAATACTACCTTCACTAATTATTTCATTTAGGCATAACTTATCTCCCTAATTAGATTGTTAATTTCTTGCATATTGAGATCCTGTCTTGGATTTCATGTTTCTATCTTGGCTGTTCTTACAGTGCTAGGCAAGAAGTAGATGATGGATAAGACTCTGCTAATTCATTTGCAAAGGCAGGACCACAAGCAGGTGGCGCTCATAGCTGCGTGGCTGACAGTCTTGGAAAGAGTGTGCACACCTGGACTTCTATGGACCTTCTTCACAGTGGACCCGTAGAGCAGTGGTTGTAGGCACAGACTCTGGAGCCAGACTGTCTGAGTTCACATCCCAGCTTTTTCATATACTGCTGTGGGACCCTGGAAAAGTTACCTGACCTCTCCATGCCACAGTTTTCTCATTTGTAAATGAGGATGACAGGACCTACTTGAGGTGGATGTAAGGATTACATGAGTTAATGCTTGAAGAGTGCTTAGAACAGTGTCTGGCAGTGAATCTACATCAGCTTGCTTTGTTTCTCATTTACCCTCAAATTGCTAGACCGTAAGATTTAAAGTAATATTTACTTTAAAAAATTGTATTTATGATCTGAAATGGATGGAAGTCATTTCAGGCAAATCTGTACACAAGGATAACAGTCACTATCAGTGGCGTCATCTTTAACTGTAAAAGACAATAGTTGGTTGGTGTGATGAATAAATTTGCATGTATTTAAGCAATTATGTAGATGTGCGGACACCAGGTTGGTATAAATTAACTGTACAGGTTAATGCATGGAAACAAACTGTACTGATTTGGTATAACCTTTTCCTGGGACTTTGCAAGAAGTCACAGTAAACAGGGAATTGCCAACTTATACATAGCACACAGCCTCTTTGGTTTAATAAACTGTGACTTTGCTTTCAGCTGTTATCACATCCAAATGGCCACATCATCAAGATTAGTTCCACTGGTGTACTGAAGTAAGATAAGATAAATTTTGACCCAGAAATGGGTGCTTTTTGTGTTACAAACAACGAGTGAACGCCTTTTGTTGTGTTTGCTCAAGAAAGGCACTTGTTCAAGTATATTTGTGGAAATTATAGGGAAGATTATTTTAGCCAGATGTCCAGATTGGTGTGCAGGGAGAAAAATCCACATGAAACTTTGTCCAGTCAGTTACTTATATACCTGAGTGGTTCAGAAATGAAAGACAGCAGAGTGGCTGTTAAATGAATCGGTAGAATAGACCTGTTATTGTAGTTGTTATGTTTAAATAAAAACAGATGCTAGTCCTGGCTTGGCTGCTGACTACCAGATCCTGGGCAAGCAACTTAACATCTGCAGAAACAGCCCCAGTTTGTAAATTGAGGAGGTTGGACCAGATCATACCTAAAGCTTCATCTGACTCTCGTGTTCAGTGATTCTGAATTTAAAGACTTGTATAAAAGTCCTTGTAAACATGCATGTCATATAACCAGTTGAACTTTGGTCATAGAATCAGTATAATTCTACCTGTTGTGAAAATGTCTTAAATGTAATGTAAAGGAAGATATAATATTGCAAAGCAGGCAAAATCAGGTAACTAGAATGAAAACTAAGAAAAGTTTTTCTGAAGAAGCCTAATACTGTATTTTTAAATTATGCTGTATATTATACTTAAAATGTAATACTGGTAGCATGTTTAGTAAGCTGCATTTATTGAGCAGCTGTTCCAAACCTGAGGAATGATGGGATTTGTGAAGACCTTAGCCACCCCTCCCCCAAAAAAGGGGGGTAGGATGTTGTCCTTGAACCATAGGAGTTTATCACCTGTTCAAAAATACTGATCTAATTATTTAGTTTTAAGGAATTTTTTCAATTTCAGTTAAATGATACCTATCATAGGGGCTTAAAAAATTTTTTTTTTGCCTTTCCCCCTGGTTATTAAGAGAATAAATGATAAATAAGAAACCTCCCTCTTCCCTTTTACTTCCTAAGGGCAATCATTTTTAAAAGTTTGGATTGTATCCTTTGAGAAAGAGAGTGAATATGGATGTGTATTCAGGCACCTGTGTATATATGTATATGCATATAATTTTACCTAAATCAGATCATATGAAGCGTTCTCTAAGTTGCTTTTTAATTTAACAGAATAATGCCTTCCTTTCCCTGTGAATGCATATGTGGCTGCCTCATTCTTTTTAACTGTTTCTTTTTTAACTACATTTCATTGTATGGATGAATGATAATTTATTTACTCATTCTCCTATTGAGGATATAGCTGGATAAGTTTTCACTATAAACAGTACTCCAGTGAGCATCATTTTTCCTTTTGAGGCCAAAAAATGAATTTATTTGGGGTTTGTTAGGACTGCAGCCCAGGAGACACAGATCCAAGCAGCACTTGAATTGTGTTCCACCAGACTACAAAATGGGTCAAGTTTATTCCAATGAGCATCATTATATATTTATCTTTGCCTTCTTAATTATTTCTTTAATATAATTTTTTTTGAAATTTATATTAGGTAAAAGGATATGAGCATTTAAATTTTAAATACAGACTGTCAAATTGCTTCTAGAAAAGCTGTATATAAAATACTTTTGGAAGTTTAAAACATTGTTTAAAAATCTATTTTTAAATTTAAAAAATTGAAGTATAGTTGAGTTACAATATTATATTAGTTTCAGGTGTACAACATAGTGATTCAAATCTTTTATAGATTATACTTTAAAGTTGTCATATAATATTGGCTATATTCTCTTATGCTTAAAAAAATTTTTTTTTAAGAAGGAAAGATTTGATGAAAATGAGGCCCTGAATGTTCTACAGCTGATGACTAGATAAATAAAATGTAGTCTAGGGCTTCCCTGGTGGCGCAGTGGTTGAGAGTCCGCCTGCCGATGCAGGGGACACGGGTTCGTGCCAGGTCCGGGAAGATCCCACATGCCGCGGAGCAGCTGGGCTCGTGAGCCATGGCCGCTGAGCCTGCGCGTCCGGAGCCAGTGCTCCGCAACGGGAGAGGCCACGACAGTGAGAGGCCCAATGCAATATTATGTGGCAATAAAGAGAATTGAAGTACTGATGTGTGCTACAACATGCATGAGCCTTTAAAACGTGGTGCTAAGTCAAGGAAGCCCATCATAAAGGACCACATATTATGTGATTCCACTTATATGAGAAGTCCAGACAGGCAAATCCATAGAGACAAAGTATGATTGGTGGTTGTCTAGGCCTGGGGGGTGGGGGTGTTGGGGGAAATGGGGAGACTGCAAATGGGTAAGGGATTTTCTTTTGGGGTGTTGAGAACATTCTATAATTAATTGTGGTGAAGACTGTACAACTCTGTGAATATATCAAAACCCATTGAATTGTACACTTTAAATGGGTGCATTGTATGGTATATGGATTATATCTCAATAGTTATTTAAAAAAATGAAGTATATGGAGAATTGCATCAGAGCAGACATGGAAAGTAGATTCTGGCAGTGTGGAGCTCCTTTGGTGTGGGTTAGTGATAACCCACATATTTAGTTATTCACAGCCAATAGTATTCTTTTAAGATATTTAAAATTAAAAACTTTAAAGTCCTTCAGTAGGTAGAAGTTTTTCTAGGTGGATGGTTAAGGGATATTTATAATCTAAGTATTTTTCTAATGTTTCATTTGGATTTGGTTAGGTACAATTAAAAGTGTACTTGAGGATTATTAGAGGAATAAAGATGAATTTCTAAGATGGAGAGATAGCTATTGCTTGTGATTTTGCAAATGCTCAACTGTTGAATTAATAATGCTTTTGTTAAAATTCCATGGGAATTTTTCTCATCCAGAAAATAGGGTATAAGAAAGGGATGCGTGTTTGCGTGCATATGTTCTACTATCTGTTGGTCCTAAAGAATGTAAGAAGGTAAATTTGACCAGTGAAATCCATAATTACAGTGCTTTATTTGGTAATCCATTAATAAATTACTTTGTAACATCACATGTATTTGAGTAATTATATTTTTAATCTTATGTTTCTTTAATCAGAAGTTAGGTTTGCACTTAGATTTGTTCATATCCCCTCTGGTTTGTTAGAATTGAATCAGTTTGCTCACAGCCCTTCTTTTCCTTGTACATTAGGAAGCAGAGATTTGTAATTTTGTATTTACAGAGATCAACAGAAAAGATCAGATGCCCCACATTCTGAGGCTCTGCCAGATGTAATTTACATTTGAACAAGGATTTACAAAAGAACAAGGAGTAAGTTAAACAATTAGAGCAGTATGCTGCATAGTATATCCTAGGAAAACTATTTGGGTCAATAGTTTTTGTTTTCAACAGGCTCTTGCATTGTGAGTGCCCAGTAAACTGGTTGTAATTAATAATTGTCTTAGTGCAAGTCTTTGTTTAGGAAGAAGGGAGCTAGCTAAAATTAGTTTGTGACTGCATTTTGTAGAAGTGTATCATTTTGGTTAATCAGTGAATTTTATTTGGTTAATGTGAATCATTATAAAACCATTATAATGATTACTTTTAAAGTCCACCAGTACTGCATTTGTCATTTCTTAACGGTGTTTAGTTTTGGCCTCTTAGTTTGTCATTCTTTAGGCATCCAAGCCTGAGTTGGCACTCTTTTTCCTCCCTCCCTCCCTCCTTTCCTCCCTCCCTCCCTCCTTTCCTCCCTCCCTCACCTCCCTCTCTCTCTTTCTTTTCTTCTTTACATCTTTCTTTCTTTCTTTTTCTTTCTTTCTTTCTTTCTTTCTTTCCTTCTCTCTTATTTCCTTTCTCCCTCCCTCCCTCTCCTTCCCTCCTTTCCTCCCTCCCTCCCTCCCTCCCTCCCTTCCTTCCTTCCTTCCTTCCTTCCTTCCTTCCTTCATCGCAGTATTATGACAATCTGTGTTGTGCAGGGTATTTTAAACTGGGGTCAGTGAATCCCCTCCAGTTAGATGTAAAATGGTGTGTTTATGGAGGCATGTGCAATTTCCAAGGGTGAGAGTTCATATCTTTCATCAAAATTTCAAAGATTTCCACAGCTCTAGAAAATTAAGAACACTGTTGTCAGGTATATTTTATGATTGTGTTTAAAAGCATGTTTTTCTTTTCCTATCCTAACTGGTTTCCTATCCCAACTGCACTAACAACAGAATACATTTAGAGAGCCAAGGTCTCTAGACCTTGGTCACGTTGTTTATACAAAAGTGCTGAAATACAACAGCACTGCCTGTTATTTCTGTAATCACTCAGTAGCCAGAATTAAAATGTTGTGGCTGGCTTTAACTCATAGCAGGAATACCTTTGTGGTTACTATCATAAATATTAAGCAGGACTTTTTCCAAAAGCCATTGGTCACATGCTCTGTCTCACTAGTAATTAACTTATCAATGAGCTATGGCACACTCTGGTGATTTTTCCCTAAAAGATTTATACTTAACAGCAAACCAGGGCATGATAAATTTATCTATCCAAAGTGCCTTTTTGACCCAGAGGAGGTTAATGTAAATTTCTAATGAACTATGATGTATGGTGGTAGGCGAGTTTCAGCACCTCTGTTGAGATGTCATACACCCCCATCTCATCTGGTCTTATTTTGCCTTAAGTCATGTTGTATATTGTACATTTGACTTGTGTATTCATATTGAATATAATATTGTAAAGCAAGAAACTGTTTATTGTTAGTTGAAAGGTAGTATGGATTTTGCTTTCAAAGAGCTTATATTCTCTCCTGCACAGCCCTTCTGTACTGTGAAAGAGGACATGTGATTGAATATGTGTCGTTTGGGAACAAAAGCATTTCCCTTCAGTGTTTGTGCAGCATAGCTTATTGTACTTTAGAAAATCCACAGTGCTTGGACTTTCCTGGTGGCGCAGTGGTTAAGAATCCACCTGCCAATGCAGGGGACACGGCTTCGAGCCCTGGGAGGGGAAGATCCCACAGGCCGTGGAGCAGCTGAGCCCACGAGCCACAACTACTGACGCCCACGTGTCTAGAGTCCGTGCTCCGCAACAAGAGAAGCCACCGCAATGAGAAGCCCGTGCACCGCAACGAAGAGTTGCCCCCGCTCGCCGCAACTAGAGAAAGCCCGCACACAGCAATGAAGACCCAAAGCGCCAAAAATAAATGAATTTATTTTAAGAAAAAAGAAAATCCACAGTGCTTGAGAGGGTGAATTGATTTCTGTCACTGTTTTCAGAAGTTGGGAGACATTTGTCTTTTTGTATTTCTTAGTCCCCAAAGAAAGCAGTACTCTTTTTAAACAGAAATTTGTGGATCTACAGTGTCCTCTCGCCAAGTGCCAGCACTTGCGATGTCATAAGAAACCACTTTGCTACTGGATGACAGTTTTAGGCCAGGACCCTTTAATAGTGTACTATCGGATGCTTCAGTCTGGTTATTCCAGAACCTCTTCATCTGAGACCAGTGGGAGGGAGCAGGTAACGCAGTTCTGTGATTCATTACAATCCAACGTGACTAGAATAGGATAGAGGCATAAAAAGGGTGTTCTCAGTATCCAGTGATGTTTCTTATGCTGACTTTTTAGTCTCTCCTTGGGCAACAGTTAAAAATTCTTTTTAAATTTTGAAAAAGTATAAAGTTGCAAGAATAGAATGCTTCCACTTTTAAGCCTTTGCTACATTTGCTTAATCATACCTCTCTCTATATATAACACATATTTTTATAAATATGTATATAAATTTTATCTTGGGGGAATTCCCTGGTGGTCCAGTGGTTAGGACTCGGCGCTTTCACTGCTGTGGGCGGGGTTCAATCGCTTGTCAGGGAACTAAGGTCCTGCAAGCCGTGTGGTGCGACCAAAAATAAAAATTACTTTTTGAGCTCTTTGAGAGTAGTTTGCATATATCATAGCCCTTTAGCCCTTAATATTTAAGGGCATATTTTCTAAGAGGATAACCCAAATTAGAAAATTTAATCAAATTTTGAAATTTTGAAGTTAAGGAGGAACCTGGAAACAAAATAAAGTAGGTAGCCTTAATTATTATTTGTTATCACATTTTGCTAAGATAAATTTGTTCTTTTTCAGTTGAGCTCTCTAAAACAGAACTATTTACATTTCTTTTATTTAAAAAAAATTTTGAAGCATTGCATATGTAACAAAGGAGTATATCATTTATATGTTTGGTTTTAATAGTTAAGAAAAAATTGAAGTACGCTGTGTCACTACCCAGTTTGTACTTTTTTTTTTTTGCAGTACGCGGGCCTCTCACTGTTGCGGCCTCTCCCGTTGCGGAGCACAGGCTCCGGATGCGCAGGCTCAGCGGCCATGGCTCACGGGCCCAGCCGCTCTGCGGCATGTGGGATCCTCCCGGACCAGGGCACGAACCCATGTCCCCCGCATCGGCAGGCGGACTCTCAACCACTGTGCCACCAGGGAAGCCCCAGTTTGTACTTTTGAAGCCCCTTGTATGACTTTCCTGACTCCCTTCACTTCCATTGCCCCTGAAAGGAAATTACTCTTCAGACTTTTGTGTACTTCTTTCTCTTAATTTTCTTTATTAACTACATTTACTTCTATGTTTGCCTGGTGTTGATCTTTTTGTAAATGGATTGATTCTCTTTGCAATTTTTCCTCCACTTCATTTGCTCAACTTTTACGGGGGGAGAGCTTTATTGAGGCATAATTTGCATGTAGTAAAATTTACCCGTGTAGCATACAGTTTGGTGAGCATTGGTAAATGTATGTCATTGTGCAGTCATCTCCACGATCAACTTTTTTTTGGAGATATATTAGTCCATGTTGATGCATGTAGCTGCCCTTTATTCACTTTTGCTGTTGTGCAGTATTCTATCGTGTGAATATACTACAGTTTATCCTTTTGTTGTCAATGGCCATTTGGGTAGTTTCCAGGTTTGGGCTTTTACGAACAATGCTGTTATGCGCGTTATTGCTGGATGTGTGCATGTTAAACTTTACCACATATGTATAAAATTGTTTTCCAAAGGGATTACATCACCATCAGTAGTATAGGATAATGATGCCACTTGTGCTAATGATAGTACTTAATATTATCCAACTTTAAAATTTTTATCAATTTGGAGCGTGTGAAATACTACCTCAATTGTGATTTTAATTTGCATTTCCTACATAACTAATAAGATGAACATCTTTTCATATATGTATTGGCTATTGATTTGCTTTCTTTTTAAAGTGCTTGCTCATTTTGTGCCCACTTGGCTTATTTGTTGCCTTTTTCTAATTGAGCCCTAGGAGTTATTTTCAGACTGTGCGTATTACTCTTTTGTCATATACAAATATCTTTTCACCAGCTGTGGTTTCTCTTTTCACTTGGTTTTAATTGCTTTTGATTATCAGAAGTTCTAATTTCAAAAATACTCAAATCTATTCTTTATTTTTATTTAAGGTTAATATTTTATGTCTTGTTTTAAAATGTCCTTTACTACCTGAGGGCCGTAAAATACTCTTTTGTATTTTCTTCTGTAAATTTTAAAGTTTTACATTTCACATTTAAATCTTTGATTTAAATGCTTGAAATCGATTTTTAAAAACATGGTATGAGGTAGGGATTAATTTTCCCTCTATGTAGATAACCTTTTGCCCCAGCTCTGTTTATTGACTAGCCCAGCTTTTCCCACTCATCTGTGATACTAGTTCTGTCATATCAGGTTTCCAGATAACCAAAGATCACTTTCTGAGCTCTTGATTCTGTTTCAGAGCTCTGTGTGTCTTTCCCTGAGTACTCTGTCCTCTGTATTACTGATAACCATAGGTCCAGCTTCCTCTCTTTGCTCTGCTTCAGGGTAGCTTGGTCCTTCTTATAGATTTCCATTAAGAAACTATGTTGTTAGGTCAATCTCCCAAGGCCTTGGAAATAAAAGCAAAAATAAATAAATAGGACCTAATCAAACTATAAGCTTTTGCATAGCAAAGGAAGCCATAAACAAAGTGAAAAGACAACCTATGGACTGGGAGAAAATACTTGCAAATGATGCAACCAACAAGGGTTTAATTTCTAAAATATACAAAAAGAAATTATGTTGTGATCACCTGAGGTGTATAGCTCAATGTGGAAAGAACTGACATGTTTACAGTACTGAATTTTCTAATCTGAGAATATGGTATATCTCTGTTTCTTCTTTAACAATAGAAATTTTAAATTTAAAAAGTCTTCATAAATTTCTTACACAGCTTTTGTAAGATTTGCACCTAGGTACTTAAAAATTTTTTTTGTGTAAGTGGGTATCTTTTAAAAAACTTTTTATTGCAGTATATAATATGATATGTGCACTTTTCTATATGTATAAATGAACAGCTTGCTGAATTCTGAAGCTAAACACCAGCACCCAGATCAAAAACCAGAACATTAGCAGTTCCCTAGCAGCCATTCTCATCTTCCTTCCCAGTTACTGACATCCCCCCAAGGGCTGCCACTGTCCTGACTCGCAAAAGCATGGGTCAGTTTGGCCTGTTTATATACTTGTCATGTAAATGAATCATAGAGTCTGTGTTCTTCTCTAACTGGCTTCTTTTGCTCAGTGTTATTTTTGTGATCATCTAGTTGTAGATTGTTCATTGTCATCGATGTGTAGTATTCAGTTGTGTGAATGTACCACAAGTTGTCATTTTAAGTTGCATTTTCTGAGTCATTTTGTTGTAGCTGAGAACTGCTATTGACTTTAGTATACACAGATTTTTATAGGCAGTAACCTTGCTAAATTCTCATTAATTCTAGTATCTCTTTGCAGATTGTTTTGGGTTTTCTTTATAGTTGGTCATATTGTTTGCTAATAATGTACTGTTGTGGGTTTTTTTTTTCTGATCCTCATATCTTTCATTTCTTTTGATCAAGATAAGAGACAAGCATAAAACAAGCCAGATGCAAAAAAAATCATGGGATAAATATTTTATGAATAAATTAGACAGGTTTTCCTTAGATTTTGGAAGAGAAATTAAGCTGGAATTTCTAGTGTATTTTTTAACAACTCTAAGGTTCTGCTACTGTCTAGTGCCTTGCGGTTTGAACAGGGGAGTCTTGTTTGGGAGGAGTGATTCCAGGGCCAGTGGCTTCTTTGCCCTTGGCCTCTGGTCCTCATGTGTGCAACTGGAAATGAATCTCTTTCATGGGATCTTGACAGGCTGTCACAATTGGTTAATCTCTTCTTGGTTTACCAGTGCAGCTGGAGAGCCAAAGGTTGTAGGGGCAGTGGTAATCTGTGTTCTAGCATAGAAGTTTGTCACTTAATTGAATGAAATAGATTTGGGGCACACGGCACCCAGAAAGGCACAAGTAAGTTCTACTCTCCTGGGTCTGCATCTGAAAGACTTTAGTGTATATGGATTAATTGAAACTCGGAGAAGACAGGGTGAGGTTTTAAAAGAAAGTGAAAGTCACAAAAATCTTGAATCACAGGTTGCCATGTGATTTCTCAGAAGATGACAGTGATAAAGACAGTAAGGCTCACCTATGAAGTCTCAACAGGGAATTTTTATACCTGCCGACTGAAACTGTATAGTAATATAATTATAGCTTGAGATGCTGAGTAGTGAGAAAAGTCTTTAAGAAGTATGTGATGATGAGAAAAGCATATTTCTAGCTCGTGATTCTTTTCTCTTATGTGTTGAGGGTGGATGCACCCTAATGGAGTTGATGTTTTCTTAAGTGATCTCCATTTAACCAGTTAACTGGTGCTCACAAATCAACTGATGTCTGCGCTGGGTGGAATGTTCATGGACATTCCAGTTGGATCCCCAGGCATTTCCATCCCTCCCAATGGAGTTGTAAGGTACCAAGCATTAATAGTATTTGACCTTAAGTTACAGAATTTAATTAAATATTATGTAAGTCAATGAAATATGAATGCAAAAAGATGAACGTCTATGAAATATAGAATCAGTGAAGGTGAGATCTTAAAGTTTGGTTCCCAGATCAGCAGCATCAGCATCTTCTGGGAACTGTTAAAAATGCAGATTCTTGGGCCCCACCAGATACCAAACCCTCCTGGTGATTCTGAAGCATGCTAACGTTTGAGAACCACTGTGCTAAAAAATATTGCAGTTGATCTAAGTACAGGAAGGAAGAGGGATTATAAAAATATAGGAGGCTTCTGCACTCAGATTGTGTTTCAAAGATCTTTTAGTTCTTGATTGTCTTTAAAGAAACAGAAACCAAAAATTGATAATGGGTAATGGTGTAGTTTACGTAGAAAAAACAACCAGAACTCCATTCAGCAGACAATTTTCAAAGAAATGTCCTTTGCCTCACATCTAAAGATTGGTGAATGAATGAACATATGATATAAATTAACATAAAAGTGTTTAGAGGTACGCATCAGTTTTTATGATTCTCTGCTTTAATCTGTTTTTTTCAACTTACTGTCCAGCTGCTGAAGCGAGTCCATACGAAAGGAGAGCTTTGACTGTCTTTGATAAATCTAGTAACCAGGGCTGATAGGCATCCAGTATGTACTGGAAGAGCTGGTCAGCCAGAATTTGTTCTGAAACATATTGTGTCGTTTGATCCTTATCATAACTTTAGAAGCAGGTACCTGTTTTAGAGATGGGTGGGGCTCAAATTTGAAGGTTACACAGCTAATGAAATGACAGCACCAAAATTTAAATCTAGATTGTTCTGCTGGTGGCATAGTCTAAATATCAGTGAACAGAAATGTGTATATTGATATAGAGTACCTTGGATCTTTGAGAAGAGAACTAGTAATTTGGTATCTATGGCAAGGCCTTCTAATTCTCACCATGGGCTCCCTGTGCCCCAGTGTTTCCAATAATAATATTCCTAGTGAATAGCATATACAACCCATATTTTCCTGAATCATACACATAGGGAGTATAGTGAGTTTCTGCTGTATTTCACTCTGAATTGAGAATCAAGGCAAAAAACAAATGTATTAGTTTGCTAGGGCTACTGTAATAAAGTGCCATAGACTGGGCGGCTTAAATAACAGAACTTGCTTTTCTTACAGTGCTGGAGGCCAGAAGTCTGAAATTAAGGTGTGGGTAGGGTTGGTTTCCTCTGAAGCACCTCTCCTTGGCTTGTAGACGGCTGTCCTCTCCCTTTGTCTTCACATGGTCATCCCTCTGTGTGTGTCTGTGTCCTAATCTCCTTTTCTTATAAGGACATCAGTCATATTGGATTAGGGCCCACTGTAATGACCTCATTTTAACTTAAAGACCCCACCTCCAAATCTACACATGTTCTGAGGCACTGGGGGTTAGGACTTCAACATAAGAGTTTGGGGGAGACACAAACC
The DNA here is from genome assembly GCF_003031525.2 of Neophocaena asiaeorientalis asiaeorientalis. Lineage (NCBI taxonomy): Eukaryota > Metazoa > Chordata > Mammalia > Artiodactyla > Phocoenidae > Neophocaena > Neophocaena asiaeorientalis. The sequence continues at coordinate 2,085,022 of NW_020174427.1, forward strand.
CATAACAACAACTAAGATGCTTTTGGTTAATTAGAGTTTTCCCAGAAGGTCAAGATCTTTTATTTGAGATTTGAATGTCCTTGACTTCTTTTTTTTAAACATAATTAGACCAGAGTTCATGGAACCAGGCTAATTTGAAATCCAGGTGAGAGCAAACCAGCTTCTTAATGGGTTTTAGGAGAGTAATATATTTGGGTAGCAGAATGGATTCCATCCTTCAAAGACCAATTAAACCTTCTTTGATGATTTAGAATCACATATGTTAATGCTAACCAATTAAAAGTTCATCATAAAAACTGCTAACTACAGGAATTCTTGTTATGGGGGGAAAAAACTTGTAGGACTCGAAATGTAAATAATCCTGTTTTACATCAGGTTAATTACACAGCCATTACTACAAGTCCCGCCTTCAGCTGCATTTTACATATGTCCCTCCTGTGAGAGCTGCTTCTGAAAACATGTCAGCTTTGTCTGGTAAGGAAAAATGGGAGTTCTCGCTGAATTCTGCTGGTGCATCTTGAAAGAAGGGAAACAGTCATTGGAAGGAAAAAGTATACGCAGTATATGATTGAATTTTGACCCCTTGTTAGGTTTGAATCTTAGGTTCACTAACAGTATTTTCCTCCCATGTGTAAAATCTGTTAAACAGTAATGCTTTCTTCATATCAAATAATTTCTGTGCCCTCATCTCTCATTACTCAGTGTGATGGTTGTTAGAAATGTAGAATCTCAGCCGCCAACCCCAGGTTTAGTGAATCAAAACCTGTATTTTAATAAGATTCACAGGTAAGCTGTAGGCATATTCAAGTTTAAGAAGCACTGCTTTGGATGGTGATAGCAACAGGACTTTAATGGAATTTTTTTAATAAAAGAATGTCCTACAATGTGTTTCATCTGTTTCCGTTCCATTGTTATATCCAGTTGGTCTCGGCAGAATTGTGGAGGATTCTCTGGCTTGTTACCAGCTGCATAACCTTCTTTTTCCTTCCATTTCCTTGTTTATAAAGGAAAATAAGACCTTAGTGTGGAAAGATTAAAGGAGTAAATGTATGTAGGGCTTTTAGAACAGTGCTGGGCACAGTGAGTTCAGAACCCAGCAACTTTTGTTGTTATCATTATTCTTATTAATTATCACTACCAGTCACCACTACCACTACCATAACCAAATCAAACAGCAATTACTTAGTCTAGCAAAATGCCTACTACAGAAGTAATAAATGTCACAATTATTTTATGAAGAGCAATTCCTACCATGAATACAAATGTCATGCCAACCTATCAAATAATTCACCCAAACTTTTAAACCCCTCTTTGAAACAAATACAAAATGACAACAAAATATTTAAAAGCTTGGTGGAGAAAAAGTGTGCATGAACCATCCATTTTTCTGTTGCCTGTCTACCATGAAGAAACTCAAGCTCGGTGTATTGGTCAGGATTTCTTTGTTTTACAGAAATCGTTGTATCCTCACCAGAAAAGCTCTGAAGGCAACAGTTGTTGGGCACATGTATTTGTTACAACTGGCAATCCAGAAACCTGGGCTCTGGTCCTGTCTGCCACTGACTAGCTGTGCTGACCTGAGCAAATTACATACATGTGAAATGAGATTGAACTCCATCGTCGCTAGTGTTCTGATTCTGAGAATCATGTATGTAACATGATTGTTACATAACATGTATGTATGTAACATTCCAGTACAGTCTGTATGAGACTCATTTCCATTTCAGATGGTTAGACTCTCAGACCCTGATAGCAAAAGAGTTGAATGATAAGCTTCTGCTAGAATGGCTTTGAGGAGCTATTATAAATAACAACAAATCAAGTATAATTTAAATCTCTTTGTTATGTTATGATGAAGTATATCATTGCTGCTTTGCTGAATATTGGATTTCAGATGTACTAAAACATCTGTTACCAAGATATGCACCAGAATGTCTTATGTCTTCCTTGCAGGAAATGTTGTTTATAGATGTCTTCTGTTGTTTTAGTGTTAATATGTAACAGATGCATGGGGAGGGGGAAAGCATCCTAGAGCACCTTTGAGTTTTTCCAAGATTTAAATTTGGTTCTCTTTGAATTTTTATTCTATTGGAACAAATAATGGAGGTCTTAAAGAAGAAGGAATTTGTGCCAAGTTGCGTGCATAGCAATTGAGTATGTATTAGAGTTAAATGACTCTTGTCTTTATCATTGTGGGGTTTTTGACATGCACAACTATAAAATTTCACGTGATTGGTTGACTAAATTGAACTGGTTTTACAGAATGAGTAAATAAAAATTAACTGAGTACATCCTACATATTAAAACACTGCCTTTGCTGGTTAAAGATGTAGCCTCTACAGGAGTTAGGTTCTAAAGACTTTCAGTTCCAACATAATGGTTCAAGGAAGACCTACACATGGCAAGGAGATGGAGGAAAGAGATTTTTTTTTTTTTAGTATGTGGGCCTCTCACTGTTGTGGCCTCTCCCGTTGCGGAGCACAGGCTCCGGACACGCAGGCTCAACGGCCATGGCTCACGGGCCCAGCCGCTCCGCGGCATGTGGGATCTTCCCGGACCGGGGCACAAACCCGTGTCCCCTGCTTTGGCAGGCGGACTCTCAACCACTGCGCCACCAGGGAAGCCCAGAGATTTTTTTTTTTTAAGTACCATATTGAATCCAATTTAGCTCAGAAAACTAAGATACTAGTTTCTGACATTTCGGTGAGACTTAGTTGCCAGATTTCGAGGGAAAGATATTTCAGTTAGTGCTTCTTTATTCTTTGAATGGAATTTATTTTAGATCAAGTCATAAGTGTGTGTTTCAAGGCTGCCGTAATAGAATAAGCCCTGTTCTTCATTAGGTGAAATGGTGGACTTACACATTCCCTCATCTTTCACGGCCAGGGTATATATTCCATCTTCCTGAAGACCTTCATGATTTCTTTTGCTGGAAGCAATGTATCCACCCTCCAAACTTCAGGATCATTTCATCCCTTTCTTATTGCATTGATCACATCTTATGTTATTTTACCATTTTTTTGTATGCTTGTTTTATTATCCTTCCTTCCTTCCTTCCTTCCCCCCTTCCTTCCCCCCATTCCTTCCTTCAACAGGTCTTTGTTGAGCACCTACTATGTGTCAGGCACCCTGCTTCCTGACACATAGTAGGCGTGTCAGTTGGATTGCCATCCGTTTAAAAGCAGATAGGCTCTCCATTCTTACATTGTACAACTAATAGTCAAAGAAATATCAATGCTTGAGGTGCTGAGTCCATCTCTAGAATTTTCTAATTTCACTTATCAAAAGCCTGAATAAATCACCCCAGTTCTCCACTTAAAGGCACCGTTGCTTCCCATAACTACATGAAGAGACCTTTTGTCATTTTTCCAAACAACACAGTTAGACATGCTGCGTAATCAGGGCTATGGAATAAGCTCTTGCAAGCTATGCTCAGCAGCTGCAAGAAACATCTACCAGGATGATGGAGTAAGGCAATCAGAGGTCACTGGTACCTCGGAGGGTAATGAGTGTGCTTTCAGTAGGATTTAGGGCCAGCCAGGAATAACAACTCTTGGAATTACCAGAGACTTCTAATTGCTGTTCTCGACTTTGGATTGTTGGTGGCCAGTGCAAAATCCAGACTCCTTATTCTTTTCCCCTAACAAATTTTCTAGTTGTCGCTATTTGTTTTTTTTCCCCCCGAGGGAATGAGAACACATTGAAATGTAACACATAAATCTGCTTCATAGAAATCCTACTATGTGTGTCAAAATGAATGATATGTTTTTTAAAATAATACGTTAGTATTGCTCATTAATTTCACTTGTGAATACAATTGAGATTGTTGCCTTGCTGAATTTTAGGAGGTTTGTTCATTTTCAGGAGCCTCATCTATGAACTAGGGTAATGGTAGTGACATCATGGGATCACTGTGCACAGATGAAACAATATGTATGAAATACTTGGGATCACTGTGCATGGATGAAACAATATGTGTGAAATACTTGGCACCAGGCCTGGCACATCATACCTTCAACTTTTTTTTTAAAATTTTTATTTGCCTTTTCTTCTTACAGCATAGCTTGGGACTGAGGCATAGAACAGTGCATACACTTAAGCCTGTCAAAGATGTGAGGCTTGTGTTTGGGGAGTGGGTGGGGTAGGGGGACATCTCACTGCCTTACTGAAAGTTTAGGGCAATGTGAAATAAGAAAGAATAAGAATTCGCCTGCCAATGCAGGGGACATGGGTTCGAGCCCTGGTCCGGGAAGATCCCACATGCCGCATAACAACTAAACCCGTGTGCGCAACAACTACTGAGCCTGTGCTTTAGAGCACGTGAGCCACAACTACTGAGCCTGCGAGCCACAATTACTGAGCCCGTGCACCTAGAGCCCATGCTCCACAACAAGAGAAGCCATCTCAATGAGAAACCCACGCACCGCAAAAATTTTCTAGGTGATGGGGACATCTTTTGTTGTAATGAGGTGACTCTTGGTGGGCCCCTGGTTGGGGACTGTTCACGAGAAAGACCAAACCATAAATAGAAATTTGGAACCTTCAGCCCCTTTCCCTCTTCTCCTGAATGGTGATTGGAAATGCAGTTAATAATCGATCATGCCTATCTGATGGAGCCGCCATAAAAAAGCCAGAAGTGTGGGGTTCAAAGGGCTCCCAGGTTGGTGAGCAAACATCCCTGTGCCAGGAGGGTGGCGCATCCCAACTCCACGGGGACAGAAGCTCCCGCACTTGGGACCTTTGTGGACCTCTCCCTATGTACCTCTTCATCTGGCTGTTCATTCATATCTTTTTTTTTTTTTTTTTTTTTTTTT